>NC_059360.1:12596000-12901500 GCF_019703515.2 Myxocyprinus asiaticus | reverse complement strand
TGCCCCAGGAGGAGGCAGACCCAGCCCTGACATTGCTGTGTACGGTGCACGCTTTACGCAACTATTTGGATCACACGTAGAGCTTTAGAGTTTCTGAGCAGCTCTTTGTCTGCTTTGGTGGACAGCAGAAAGGAAGCGCTGTCTCCAAGCAGAGGATCGCCCACTGGCTCATTGATGCCATAGCAATGGCATATCATGCTCCCTCCTGCCACAACGCTGGACTACCTGCTGAAATGGTCAGGACCTTGTCTCGGCTATTCAGCACAAAACCTGAATGAGTGGTTGCATATCAGCTCCTTTTATACCCGTATGTTCGGGGTTTTCAATTTTCATTGGCCTTTTATCAAAGACCAAAGGTGTTTTGGGCTCCTACGAGTGACCCCTAGTGTCACTACATCGACACAACGTCTCATTCCCTCCATCAGGGAATGGAGGTTACGCAAGTAACCAGGACGTTTTCGATGCAAGGAGTGTTTTTTTGTTCTACCCCTCTATAGATATGCTCCTATAACATATTATAGCCTAAATTATGGATTTATATTTATATTATTTTCTATTTAAATGGAAAATTGTAGAAAAGAAGAATAATACTTTTACAGCAATCAGTAGTTGAATAGATTAATAAATTATTGTGATTAAATAATTCAAAATGCATAAATCACTCACATTAATAAATACATCAACAAATGCATAACGTGAAAGAGTCAATAAATGCATATGCAAATAAAATAGCAGACCCCTATATTGCTCCACACATTAAGGCTGGGATAGAAACTTGTACATTATTTTATCTTTTATATAGAGAGCATTTTTCTTCCATACTGACAACCAATCCTTCAAGGAAGAACAACGTCCCATGGATACACAAAACAGATGTAATGAAGGCTAAACTAAAATGAAGGCTTCACTAAAATATCTGCACAATCATCTATGACAGGGGTTCTCAACAGGGGCGGTACCACCCCACAGGGGGCATTCAAAGGATGCCAGGGGACACTGAGAGCAAATTAGTAGAGAGGGGGGCATTAGGTTACAAATGGGTGGCGTTTATCTGTCATAATAATCAAATCTATCGTCAAGTTCCTCTTTGCATTACAACATTTATCTAGACTTGGAGTCTATCAGTTGGTTCTCAATTATATGGGGTGGTATGCATTTGTACCATGGTTCATCTGATTTTGAAGTCTAGCGACACATCTGAAGTATCTGGTTTATCAGCGTCAAATACACAGGTGGAGGCACAATTTGGCTAATGCACCTATATGGCTCTGTAGATGGATACGGCTCAATGGACAGAGCAGCGTGAGCACAAAGCTCTTAAAGCTCGAGCTCTTAAACTTGCAGCTTTGCGAGAATCATTGAGAAGCAAGGCGCCAGAAGTGGAAACCACTTAAATTCAGCACAGAATTCTATATCACCACCCTTGAATTTACTATAGTAACACTAACTGTACATTAGGCAAAAATAGATTGATAGATAGATTGACTACTTCAGCTCTATTAAATTTGTCATAGGCTACATTAGGGGAGTGAGGGCATATAATACATTTTTATACAACTTATAAATATTTATATTTTGTGTTTATTGTTTTTACATGTGTTTAGCAGGTCTAATGTTTATAATTACAAAAATGCCATAGTTTGTTTTATAGAAATAATGTTACATCTAACCACGGTAGTGAAGAAGATCCATGTTTTCATGTATTTTCTATGGTCTTGTTACAAATACCACTGTTAAAACTATAAAAAAAATAGATATGAAATAAGAAAGAGAGACAAAAGTATTTAAAACTCACATAATCAGATAGCTTTTAGGCAGGCATATGCTGTTATCAGAGCAGACAATGAAACATACCCCGGGTGGGATGGATACCTGAAATCACAATAAAAATCCAAAATTACCCCCTTTTCAGAACATTATGTCAGTATTTTAAAGAAAATGACAAAATGACAGCTCACCTCTTGAGTTGGCCACTTGTATTTTCTAAAGAGATAGATACAATATAAAAAAGTAAATCTTATGGCTAGGAAACAACCAGTTACAGAAAGTTTTACTTTGTAAAGTTTCAAATTTAAAGTGCATAATATGGACTTGCTCAGCATTTTGCAAAAACTTACCCATGTGCTGTGCTGTCTTTATCAAGAAGAGACAAATGTGTCATTTGTCTGATAACAGGCATAGTTTCATTCATTCTGTGATTATTATTTAGAGGTTATTATAAACACTAAAGTTGGTCCATCAGTCTCATGCCCTACAGGGAGAGAAAAACAGATGTCATCAGCTCTAGGTTGTATGATCATGAATTCCCTTCAAGGTTATTAAATATATTTTCAAAAAATAACTTGATGCAGGTTATTATTTGGACTATGTAGGGCTACATTTCTAAATCTAAAGGTTAATAAGGTCTGAGTAAAATAACTTATAATTATTGAATGTGTAGAGGACAATGTTGCAATGAGAAAATTTATTTTGCACAATTAGTCATGCAAATACTTAAAATAGTAACAGCTTGTGGATAGTTACGCCATACAATTTACTGTATATTCTTCTAGGAGTTTTATGACGTGAATGAGCTGAGAAAATGCTATCTCCCCAACACAAACAGTTACAGCCATAGCGTTTACAAAAGTGGTATAAATCATGACTTCAAATTTAGCCAATCTCTTAAAAAATGTTTGCTCCCAAACAACACATTTATGATAAACTGTAAACTTTAAATTCGCCACGGTTCACTTTAAAAAATTGCGAGTGCAATAAAAGAAAAATAAGAAAATGCTCACTCCCATTTAACTGAGCTAATGGGATTTTTGTCCCTGAAAACATTCCTGTTAAAACAACTAATGGTTAAAATGTTTCAACGACATATATTAAAATATATATGTATCAAGTTTATCTGTGGGGACACGTCTGTGTAGCTGTCGGTTGAGCTGCCAGGACTCCAGTGCTATGTCAACCAATGACGCGGTGGTTTTGAAATAATTTATTGACCATTATATTCAAAATCCAAAAGGGTGGGAGTAAAGAACCCCTAACGGCCAACGCAAAGAACCATTTCAGCACAAATGGTTCTTCAGGAAGATATGGTTCTAAATAGAACTGTTAAGGTCAGTAAAGAACCTTTGAAGAACCATCTTTTTTTTAAGTGTAACAGTAAGCAAAAAGGCTCAAGATGGCACCGAGTATGGCTGCTGCGTTGCGAGCTCCGACTCAATGTTGCAGTTTTTTGTTTGTTTTGTCTACAGTTCTTATGTTTTTTGTTTTGGATGTTGTCTGTCTTATTGTCTATGATAGACAGACACTTTTGGACACTGGTTCTGCAATAGCACACTGGAAACCAGACTTTAAATACCTCAATGCCGACCCGCTGTTTACAAACACGACAGCAGAGCCCTTTGTCTGGACAGCCCGGCCGCGGAAACGCTGCCGGGAAAGGAGAAGGAGAGCCGGCGTTCTCATCAGACTAAGATGTCACACAAATTGACTCCTGCTACCCAGTATTCTACTTGCAAATGTTCAGTCTCTGGACAACAAGCTCTGTGAGCTGAGAGCGCGGATCTCTTTCCAACGAGAGACGAGGGACTGCTGCATTATCTGCAGAAACTTGGATGTCTGTGGAGATTCCAGACTCAGCCATCGAACCTGTGGGGTTCTCCATGCACTGAGTGGATAGAGTGAAAGACCTCTCATGTAAAAACAGAGGTGGTGGTGTATGTTTTATGATCAACAAATCCTGGTGTGATCAGAGGAACATACATTCTATCAAGTCTTTCTGTTCTCCTGATCTGGAATTTCTCATGCTTCTGTGTCAACCATTCTGGCTAACGAGGGAATTCACAGCGGTCATTATCACTGCAGTGTACATCCCGCCACAAGCCGATACAGACCGGGCACTCAAGGAACTGTATGGGAGTATAAGCAAGCAGGAAACCGCGCACCCTGAGGCCGCGTTCATTGTGATCAGGGACTTTAACAAAGCCAACTTCAAGTCAATAGCACCAAATACTACAAACACATCAGTTTCAACACACAAGGGGACCGGGTTTTGGACCATTGCTACTCTCCCTTCCGGGATGGCTACAAATCCCTCCCCCACCCACCATTTGGAAAATCAGACCACTCTTCCGTTCTGCTTCTGCCCGCTTACAGGCAGAAACTGAAACAGGAAGCACCCGCCCTCAGAATGATCCAGTGCTGGTCAGACCAGTCAGAATCTATGCTACAAGACTGTTTTGATCACGTGGACTGGGAGAAGTTCCGGTTCACCTCTGATGACGACATCGAGGTATACGCTGATAGCCTAACATGTTTCATCAGGAAGTGCATAGAGGGTGTTGTACCAACCAAAACAATACGGATCTACCCTAACCAGAAACCATGGATTAATAGCGATGTTTGTGCGGCACTTAATGCGCAGACCTCCACTTTTAATTCCGGGAATGCGGAGGAGCATAAACAAGCCAGTTATGCCCTCCGCAAAACTATCAGAGCAGCCAAACGTCAGTACAGGGACAAGATTGAAGGACAGTTCAACACCACTAACTCTAGAAGCATGTGGCAGGGAATTAATATCATCACGGACTTCAAAGGGAATTAAAACTCTGCCCTGAACATCACTGACTCTCTCCCGGATGAGCTAAATATATTTTATGCTCGTTTCGAGGGAAATAACACCGCCCTCACGGAGAGAGCTCTCGCGGCCAAAGCTACAGAGGTTAGTTCACTCTCTGTCTCTGTAGCAGATGTAACCCGATCCTTCGGATGGGTGAAAATCCGTAAAGCCAGGGGTCCAGACAGCATTCCGGGCCGTGTCATCAGAGCATGCGCGAACCAACTGGCTGATGTTTTTATGGACATTTTCAACCTTTCCCTCTCTTTGTCTGTAGTCCCCACATGCTTTAAAACATCCACCATTGTGCTTGTACCAAAGCAATCCAAAATCACTTGCTTAAATGACTGGTGTCCTGTTGCTCTGACCCCCATCATCAGCAAATGCTTCTGCTCTGTGCTGTCCATGTCACTGGACTCACTGCAGTTTGCATATCGCAACAATCGCTCCACTGATGATGCCATTGCATCTACACTACACACTGCTCTCTCCCACCTGGAAAAAAGGAACACATATGGGAGAATGCTGTTTGTAGACTACAGTTCAACATTCAACACCATAGTGTCCTCCAAGCTTGATGAGAAACTCCAGGCTCTGGGCTTAAACAGTTCACTGTGCTGCTGGATCCTGGACTTCCTGTCAAGCAGACGCCAGGTGGTTAGAATGGGCAGCAACATCTCCTCATCACTGACCCTCAACACTGGAGCCCCACAGGGCTGTGTTCTCAGCCCACTCCTGTATTCCCTGAACACACATGACTCTGTGGCAACACATAGCTCCAATTCCATCATTAAGTTTGCTGATGATATGGCAGTGGTAGGTCTGATCACTGACAATGATGAAACAGCCTACAGAGATGAGGTGCACACTCTGACATGCTGGTTTCAGGAGCACAACCTCTCCCTCAACGTCAGCAAGACCAAGGAGCTTGTGGTGGACTTCAGGAGAAAAGACAGAGAACACAGCCCCATCACCATCAATGGAGCACCGGTGGAGAGTCATCAGCTTCAAGTTTCTCGGTGTCCACATCACTGAGGAAATCACATGGTCTGTCCACACTGAGGCTGTTGTGAAGAAGCTCACCAGCACCTCTTCTTCCTGAGTCGGCTGAGGAATTTTGGAATGAACCACCACATCCTCACACGGTTCTACACCAGCACTGTAGAGAGCATCCTGACTGGTTGCATCACTGCCTGGTATGGCAACAGAACTGCCCTCAACCACAAATCCCTGCAAACGGTGGTGCGAACTGCCAGACACATCATCGGAGGTGAGCTTCTCTCCCTCCATCACATATATACCAGGCGGTGTGTGAAAAAGAGACATGGGCTGCTCTCACTGCTACCATCAGGCAGATGGTATCGCAGCATCAGGACCCGCACCAGCTTACTCCATGACAGCTTCTTCCCCCAAGCAATCAGACTTTTGAACTCTTGATCTCTCACGATCAAAATACATCAGCACTGCACTTTATTAATCTTACACTGGACTGTCATAAATTATATTCTCTCTTAACAACACACTGGCAACTGACTATCAACCGACAGCCTGAATGTCAATACAGCACAATACAACCTACTGTATATTTTACATATACTATTTTTATTGTATATATACTATTCTATTTTTATTGTGTATGTGTGTTCTATATTGTGTGTATTGTATACTGTACATTGGATATTATTATTTGTATATTGTGTTGTGTGTAATTATGTGTATATTAGATATGTAAATTGTGTTGTGTAAATCTGATGTTTATTGTAAATTGGTATATGTCTCATCACTGTCATGAATGCTATGTTGCTCGGAACTGCACCCAAGACTTTCACCCACTGTTGCACTTGTGTATATGGTTGAGTGACAATAAAGGGATTTGCTTTGATTTGATTTAGTATGCTTACTATAGTAATAACAATTTTTGCATTGAAAAACAAAACAAAGGAATAGTAGAGACTAATATGCAGATGAAGGTGTTTGGATCAGCAGGTCATGTAGGAAGTCACTACAACTGATGCTCCAGTTAAAGATGGAAATTGATACTTTAATTCACCAAAGTGGCATTCAACTGATCACAAAGTACAGTCAGGACATTACTGATGTAAAAAAAAAACAGCACCATCAATATTTGAAAAAAGTCATTTTTGATCAAACCTAGACAGGCTCCATTTCCAGCAGCCATCACTCCAACACCTCATCCTTGAGTAATCGTGCTAAATTGAAAGCTATTTGGTTTGTTAAATGAAGCTTAACATTGTCTTTGTGTGTGTTTTTGAGTTGCCACAACATGCAATAGACTGGCATGTCTTAAGGTCAATATTAGGTCAAAAATGGCAAAAAAGAAACAGCTTTCTGTAGAAACTCATCAGTCAATCATTGTTTTGAGGAATGAGGGTTATATAATGCTTGAAACTGCCAAAAAACTGAAGATTTCATACAAAGGTGTACACAAAAGTCTTCGAAGACAAAGGACAACTGGCTCTAACAAGGACAGAAAGAGATGTGGAAGGCCAGATGTACAACTAAACAAGAGGATAAGTACATCAGAGTCTCTAGTTTGAGAAATAGACACCTCGCATGTCCTCAGCTGATAGCTTCATTGAATTCTACCCATTCAACACCAGTTTAATGCACAACAGTAAAGAGAAGACTCAGGGGTGCAGGCCTTATGGGAAAAATTGCAAAGAAAAAGCCACTTAGAAGAGGTTAGAGTGGGCAAAGAAACACAGACAGTGGACAACAGATAATTGGAAAAGAGTGTTATGGATCTTAACCCCATTGAGCTTTTGTGGGATCAGCTAGAGTGTAAGGTGCATGAGAAGTGCCTGACAAGACAGCCACATCTATGGCAAGTGCTACAGGAAGAGTGGGGTGAAATGTCACCTGAGTATCTAGACAAATTGACAGCTAGAATGTCAAGGATCTGCAAAGCTGTCATTGCTGCACATGGAGGATTTTTTGATGAGAACACTTTGAAGTAGTTTAAGAAGCACTGACATTTTTTTTTTACAAACTGTAATAGTAAAATTTTAATTTGTCATGTTATTAATGTCCTGACTATACATTGTGATCAGTTGAATGCCACTTTGGTGAATAAAAGTACCAATTTCTTTCCATAAGAGCAAAATCTGTACATTAATCCAAACTTTTAGCCGCCAGTGTATGTACAGTATGTATGTACTGGAAGGATGGATGGATGGATGGATAGAAGAAAACTGACTCGGCCACATATTGAGATTTTTAAAACATTTATCTTTTTTTTGATGTGCAGGCAGCATATTTGTCTAACAAAAAGTCTATGAAATTATCTTTTGTGCACTGTCTGGTGGTAGCAGTCAATCAAGCTGCAGCAAAATCAAATGTTTACCTGTGAATGAAACATAATCAACAACAGAGGCCTTACAGAGAGCAAAGAAGATACACAAAAAGACTCAATTTATGCATTCCAAGAACAAATAAAACTAGTGAATCCAATTAATCTAATCGTGATTCTACAATGGAGAAGAACCTCAGTTAACCTGAGTCAGATGGAAACTACAACTGATTTACTTTTTCTAAATGTAACTAGAAATCATCAATACAAGGTATGACCTTGTTACATTATACACTTAATTATGTTTCTTATGACTAAAATAGGATTGCTATTGTTAGTTGTATACACTCCATATTGACAGTTCTTTTTTAAAGTAAAGAACATTACTGTACTTGGTTCCAGATCAGAAGTTCTGGCCTATTTACATGCCTTACTATCAATTAAAGGAATAGTTCATCCAAACATTATACAGTAATTCATACTGTCTCAAACTCGTATAAATTTCTTTTTTTCTGCAGAACACAAACAAAAATATTTTCATGGAGATATAATGTATTAATATCCAAACAATTCAAGTCAATAGGAACCAACACTTCCAAGCTCCAAAAAGGACATAAAGGCAGCATAAAAGTAATCCATATGACTCAATCCAATCCATGTCTTCTGAAGTGATTACATCGGTTTTGGGTGAGGCACTTTTTGTAGCTTGGAAGTGTCGTTCCCCATAGATTTGCACTGTATGGATATATTTACATAATATCTCCATCAAAATATCCTTGTTTGTGTTCTGCAGTGGACAAAAAACAGCCATACAAGTTTGAGACGGCATAAGGGTGAGTAAATGATGAGAGAATTATAATTTTGGGGTGAACTATTCCTTTTAAACTGGGCTTTTAATGACATTATATATATATATATATATATATATATATGTACCACGACTTCCATGTACTTTTTTGAATGATGATTTTTAAATAGTTGAATCATTGTTTTGAAGCGATACATTGAAAAGGACAATTTAAACAGATTCACAGAAATGAATCAAACTCACCACTATGCATGGGCGGTTCTAGAGGGGGTGGGCTGACAGAAGCCTAACAGAAGCCTGGCCTCCCCATGTGCTCCCCCCCCCCCCCACACTCACAGACCCCACCCCAATGTTGGACAACACTCCACTCCCCTCTATTGACTGTTAATATCTGTGGTTAATTATATTAGCAAGGTAAGTGTATAAAATGGACATGTTTTTAACAATGATTCCAGGATACAAAGCTTGTTGTCCCAGCAGGGAAAGGCCACATCACTGGCAAAAAGAGCATTCATCAGTTCTGCTTCACTGTAAAGGCATATAGTGTATGACCCTCAGTTTCTCTTGCCTTTCCTGTTATCACTGTTTTGCTAAAGCAGTTTATGCATGTGCACGAAGAATAACTGACCCAGAACCCACTGCATAAAAGACCACTGAAAAAGTGGTGAAAGTTGATACAAGACCCCCCCCCCCTCTCTTTGCCCCTTTCCAGCTCACTGAAGTGGGAAGAAACAAGGGTGCCACCACTTTGCCATCATTGAGGCCCCAGTCCACCAGATGGCAGCTGTTGGGAGCCTGCTGCAAGGCCAGCCTGCTCGATGAAACTTTATTGAAGGGATGGCCATATGAGGTGAATAAATGTCCATGGATAGGCTAATTAAAAGGGTCTTTTTCATTAGAGGAGTCCATCTGTTAGAAACACAAGACCCACTGGAGTCTGAGCCACTGATAAGGATATTAACACTATAGCTGGTACTAAAGCCCTATATTTGGGCTTGTCAATAATTTAGCATACTTTTATGAGATAAGAGATATTCTTTATGTTGATTTCTGGGCTATTACTATTACTAATACATATAATGTATTTAGAAGTAAAGTATAGTTTGAAATGTTGTATATGAAACATAAAATATATACATATTGACGGCATCTAAATTATAAATGTTTTTGTTTGTATAGCTTTAGAAATGTACTGTAAAAATATTTCTTTCTAAGTATATTTGTATAGTTACATTTTTACTATTTATAGATGTTTTTAAACCCCTAGCCCCACCACTACCCCCAAATCTAACCACTTCTCAAACAGAGTTGGGCTACTCAAAATAAGTAATTTACTTCTCTAAAATGGTAATATGATTGCTTTACTGATTACTTCATCAGTATTCACATTACCAATTACTTTATTTTCATAGAAAAGTTTTCATTTTTCCGCTCAACAAATTCAAAATAATGTCTGTATTTCCTCCTGATTCATTGTCACACACCATTCAACTGTCACAGAAAGGCAAACAGATGTGAATATAAGAATATGAAGATTACAGTAACTAATAACTGTGTAATCGGATTGCACCCAACACTGTTCTCAACGATATAATCAGGGATGCAAACTCATGAGGAACGAAAAGGAGAGACAATCACTGGTCCACGAAAATGTTTTCCGGGTGTATTTTATATTTTTTTAAAGAATAAGCTAAAAGCACCAATTTCAACTATTTTAATGATTCATGTATAACAAATTAACTGAAAATAAAGGGTATTTTTGTGTACACTCTTTCACAAATTTGTTCAGTTTCATTAACTGATTAGTTCAGAGAGACTTCATAGTGTTATTAGAACAAAGCAGATTTATAATTTTCCTTCAGTTTGTGAATAGCTGAGCATGACTTTTCATCCAAAAAGACAACAATAATAGTCTAATAATAATGAGTTTCAATAACATCCTTACCTTCTCCTTTATTAAAATTTGCATGTGTACAAATCTTCTGACTTCCGTAGAATGTTAAAAAAATTATAAGAACAAAGCAGATCTATCATTTCCCTACAGTATTCAAACTGCTGAGCATGACTTTTATCAAAAAAGACAGCAATAATAGCCTAATAATAATTATTCTGAGTTTCAATAATGTCTTTTCATCATTGTTAAACGCATTTTACATGAGTTGTGATGAGGCATCAACGCTCCATTCAACGTGCCCCTCAGGTTTTCATTGAACGTTCGTTGCACATGCGCATTACGTTCTCAAGATATCCGTTGATTTACATGGAGGATTATGGGATAGCCCCACACATAGCAAATGTGAGCGGTTCAACGCAACAGACCTTAATAATTATAGAATTTCTCTTAAGAATATCTACTGTTGTCTTGTATATTGGACATAAAACAACATTAAGATGCAGAAAATATATTTTTTCTTAAAATATATGTATGATTATGCCATGCATTTTGCACAACAGTGCCATATCTGCCCCTAATGTATAGAGGCCACTGTCTACGGATACTTATGAGATCATGTTGTATACATCAAACTACAGTAAATGCAGTTTTGCTATCTTATTATATATGTAAACTGGACAATTAACTACAAAGAACACAGATATGACAGATAATGCAAGTGACACAAACATAGGTCTCATGTTTACTTTGAAATGTGCTGATCAGGGAATACGACTCCATCAATTGTTCCAACCAATATTGTATTTTCCCCTTTTAAAATAATACTGAGCTAAAAGCCCAGCAAGCCTGATGAACGAATGTAGTAAGTTATAAATACATAAACAGGAAGTAATTTTATAAAATCTGAATATATAGGTATAAAAACAAATATACAGTTTGTTAATCCAAATTATATATGTATAGTTGAAAACCTGTTATGTATATCCAAAATATACAGTTACAAACCAAATACACTGTATACAGCAGCCTAATTATACATTCTGAATATACTGTATAGTTACAGTATAAATGAAAAATCTGTAAATCAATAAATCGTGAATATATACTTATAAATTTGAAAATCGAAATGTTTTAATATATTTTTTTAATCTACATGGATAATTATAAATCTTAAATATATATTTATAAATCTGAATAAGTGTATATATATTTATAGTGTTTTAAATGCTAATATAATATAATGTTACAAAATTATTTAACCAGTCATATGCTGTGTCCAGGGTTGGGAGGGTTACTTTTAAAATGTATTCCACTACAGATTACAGAATACATGCTGTAATATGTAATTTGTAACGTATTCCGTTAGATTACTCAAGGTCAGTAATTTATTCTAAATACTTTGGATTACTACTTCAGCAGTGTAGATTTTTTTCACTTGTTTTGACTATAAAAACTCTGCCAGTACAGTGAGACAAAATACACATTAAAAATACATTCTCTGAAAAACCTAAATATCTTATGCAGTGTTGTTTCTAAAACAAGATTCATCAAATATATCTTGTTTTAAGGATTTTTTTTTTATATTTTTACAAGAAAACAATACAGAAATGATCAAGAATAAGATTTTTGCCCTAATATCAAAGGTCTTACTAGAAAAAAAGAAATTATGATCCAACATGAATTTTCTTGATAAAAAAAAATATGATCGTGCCTGGTAACGTGCATGTAAAATGGCTAGATATAGCATTTTAGCTTAGCGTAAAGCTGACAATTTACACAAGGTTTATTTCTATTTCTTCTGCTCCAAACTTACTTCAAACTTACTTTCTGTCTGCTCGTATGAATGTAACACATCATAAGAAAGCGTTTCACCGCTGTTCAAATGCACTCTGGATCGCATCATTTATATGTATAAATGTTTTCCATTTGAAAGGACTAAATATTAAATGAAACTAATGACAATAAAATGCAAAGTAATCTCTTCAGTAATCAAAATACTTTTTGAATGTAACTGTATTTTAAATACCAATGATTTAAATTGTAACTGTAGTGGAATACAGTTACTTATATTTTGTATTCTAAATACGTAATCCCGTAATGTGTATTTCGTTACTCCCCAACCCTGGCCGTGTCCCAAACGACACACTATACACTATGCACTTACAAAATATACTATGTCCATAACCATGTAGTGTATGAATTTTCAAAGTGTAGTATCGTCCCAAATGGAACACTTGACCTTTTGTGACAATTTGTGTTACAGTATATGTTTTACAAAGATGGTTCTGAAGTTCCGAGTAAGTGCCATAAATAGCATACTAGAAGTCATTTTAACACATGACATTTCACACAGCATTCTTCTATTACAGCTGGCAGTTCCCACCAACTTCTTTCCTTGTATGTAAACAATTTAGTGCAAATTTATATTCATACCTTTCCCCACAATTCGTTGTCAAGCTTTGAAATCAAAATCTTTCAAATGAACAGAGCAACAAACATTGCCGTTCCGCATAACAAGCCGAGTGCAGTTGTCTGATGCTAATCTCAAGTGCTGTGATTGACTGCATTCCAAACACTGATTAAAGTGCAGTCATCTGTGCGGTCTGAGGGAGCAAAACGTTACAGTTGAAAGCTGTAGCTGTTGCACGACAACTATTTCGTTCTGAATGGTGTGAAGGTCAAGATGACACATTGTGAACGTGGAGCACCTCTTTAGAAACATATGGTATTTATGGTTGAGTATGACATCAGGGTGCAAACTTCCAGGCAGATCATCCAGCAGCTCTGTTAATCATAAAGTTTGCCATGCCATGATCTTCTCAAATTCAAAATGTGAGAGGCTGATGAGCTTTTATTATGTAAAACATCCATCCAATCAATAGACTGGATAAGTAGAATTACATTTTTACATTCTCTGAAGAAAATATGAGTGATGCTTGCTCATTCAAAATTCACCGCCATGATTCAAGGGTGTTGTGGGCGGTTGCCAGGGCACTGCTATGTGGTTTCTAAGGTGTTCTGAGATATGTATGGTGCATTGCAACATTAAGTGTTTACTGGGGTGTTATGGGTGGTTGCAGTGTGTAAGTATCAGTGTAAATCTATGGGATTTTTTTTTAAACAATTTTAAAGTTTGAAAATTGCTTAGAAAATCAGTACTCTCTTTAACAATCCACAAAATTTTAGGTACGATTCATGTCTGTAGCACAATCAGTATGCACTGAAGTTTAATACTTGAGATTATTGGTTTGTTCAGATCTCTAACCCTGTGTGAACAATAGCAATAGTGATTTAGAAAGCACCACCAAATTACTTTGATTTGAGTATTTTCCTCAAAATAAATAAGTTTTTCCAGTGATGGTAGGATTCTTTAATGTAAAAAAACAGCAATAGAAACTATAAATGGCCAGGCATGAACCAAAAACTGCTTTGCTAAACAACAGAGGACCATAATCAAAATATGTCCATGTCCGCTTTAGGTTTAATGGGTTATAAGCCATTCTGTTGGTTTAATTAGCACACCCTCTCTCAGTGGTAGAGCCGCAGCCTCTATAAGGGTCACCTCTCAGTACCCTTCCAGCAGTGATACTGTCTAACTATATGCGGGAGCTCGGTTGTGGGGCCGAGTGGAGAGAAAGGATAATGAAGAGGATACACCAGCCTGGCTTGCTGCTGCCAGGTTGCTGTCAGCTCAGATCAGGCCTGTGTCTGCCACGTATCTCTATTACACAGGGATTCTGGGTAGAGGCTGGGTTGATTTTAGCTTGCCAACAAAGCTGACAGGTATCAATCCATTCACACAAAGTCCATATCATGCTTGACCAGCTTGATCAGTCTCTGTTGAGTCATACTGTATGTCAGCCACATGTACACCCATAGTGTATTTAAAATTACATTAAAAGGATAGTTCACCCAAAATTAAAAATTAAAATAAAATAAAAAATAAAAAAAGATGCCTGAAAATAATCAAATCACCCTCATGTGACTCAAAACACAACATTGCTGTCAAGTACCATAAAAGTGGTTAATATTTGACTAGTGTGCTACATTCCAAGTCTTCTCCAGACATATGATAGCTTTTTTTTTTAAAGGGATAGTTCACCCAAAAATGGCAAATAAGAAACAGATTTCTCTAGAAACTCATCAGTCAATCATTGTTTTGAGGAATGAAGGCTATACAATGCTTAAAATTGCCAAAAAACTGAAGATTTCATACAAAGGTGTACACTACAGTCTTCAAAGACAAAGGACAACTGGCTCTAACAAGGACAGAAAGAGATGTGGAAGGCCAGATGTACAACTAAACAAGAGGATAAGTACATCAGAGTCTCTAGTTTGAGAAATAGACGCCTCACATGTCCTCAGCTGACAGCTTCGTTCAATTCTACCCGCTCAGCACCAGTTTCATGTACAACAGTAAAGAGAAGACTCAGGGGTGCAGGCCTTATGGGAAGAATTGGAAAGAAAAAGCCACTTTTGAAACAGAAAAACAAAAAGAAAAGGTTAGAGTGGGCAAAGAAACACAGACATTGGACAACAGGTAATTGGAAAAGAATGTTATGGATCTTAACCCCATTGAGGGCTTTTGTGGGATCAGCTAGACTGTAAGGTGAAATTGAAGTGCCCGACAAGACAGCCGCATCTATGGCAAGTGCTACAGGAAGCCTGGGGTGAAATGTCACCTGAGTATTTGGACAAACTGACAGCTAGAATGCCAAGAATCTGCAAAAATGTCATCGCTGCACATGGAGGATTTTTGGATGAGAACTCTTTGAAGTAGTTTAAGAAGTTCTGAAATTGTTTTTTTTTTTTTTTTTTTAATTGTAATAGTAATTTTTCACGTTATTAATGTCCTGACTATACATTGTGACCTGTTGAATGCCACTTTGGTGAATAAAAGTACCAATGTCTTTTCATAAGAGCAAAATCTGTACATTCTTCCAAACTTTTGGCTGCCACTGTATATCAGCTTTATTGTTTCTTACAATGCAAATGAATGGTGACCAGACCTTGAAGCTCCAAAAATCACATAAAGGCCACATAAAAGTAATCATACAACTCCAGTGGTTTTATCTATACCTTCAGAAGTGATATGATAGGTGTGGGTGAGAAACAGATCAATATTTTAGTCCTTTTTTACCATAAATATCCACTTTCACTTTCAAAATGTGAATGTAAAAGTGAAAGTGGAGATTTACAGTAAAAATAAATAAATAAATAAATAAAGGACTTAAATATTCACCTGTTTCTCACCCACACCTATCATATTGCTTCTGAAGACATGGATTTAAACACTGGAGTCAACAAGGTTTCACTTCCAAACAAATATTTCCTCTTCTTCAGAGTTCACTGAAATTCACAATCCCCTGGGAAGGCTTAACTTAAAGCAGTGGGTAGACTGACCCGATAGATAGTGATATGTGTGTTAGTTAAGGTCTGTCAATAGTTATTGCACCCCTGAAGCAACCCCGGGCAGGGCGAGCCATGTGTGAGCACTAAATCTAACCCACACCCACCCCAGCTTGTTTTAATTACTTAAAGTAAGTGGCAGCATTTGGCTGAGTTTATGGCTCTTCTTAAAAGAGCAGGCCCCTGCTTTAGAAAGCCAACTCTGCATGATTGCAAAGCTGTAAATCCCTCCTCTTTCTGCTGCTCTTACAATGCCCGGGCGGGCTGCTGTACCCCTTAACTGGAGGGCACTCGTAAATTCTCTTTTAATTTCCCAACTTACAGAGAAAATGGGTGGCACAAACAACCCCACAGTATCAAAGGCCAAAAACAGTCTAGACCTGGGTGTAGCAAAGTAAAGGATGGGCAAGAAACCATATCCTTTCAAAAAAAAAAAAATATATATATAATAATGTCAACATTCTTCTAGCATCTGAACTAAGTATCTAAACTACGAAATTGCACAAAAGATACAGGACTCGCAAATTTACAGATGATTATTTTGGGAGTTGGTAGTTGAGTTGGGTATTTGACACATAATGTGTGCATAATATACATATATATATATATATATATATATATATATATATATATATATATATATATATATATATATACATAGTTAAAGTCAGAAGTTTACATACACCTTAGCCAAATACATTTAATCATAGAAAACATTCCCTGTCTTAGGTCAGTCAGGATCACTACTTTATTTTAAGAATGTGAAATGCCAGAATAATAGTAGAAAGAATGAATATTTCAGCTTTTATTTGTTTAATCACATTCCCAGTGGGTCAGAAGTTACATACACTATGTTAGTATTTGGTAGCATTGCCTTTAAATTGTTTAACTTGGGTCAAACCAAACATCCATGTAATTATCTAATCAGCCAATCGTGTGGCAGCAGTGCAGTGCATAAAATCACGCAGCTACAGGTCAGGAGCTTCAGTTAATTTTCACATCAACCATCAGAATGGGGAAAAAAATTGATCTCAGTGATTTGGACCGTGGCATGATTGTTGGTGCCAGATGGGCTGGTTTGAGTATTTCTGTAACTGCTGATCTCCTGGGATTTTCACACACAACAGTCTCTAGAAATTACTCTGAATGGTGTAAAAAACAAAAAAACATTCAGTGAGTGGCAGTTCTGTGGATGAAAATGCTTTGCTGATGAGAGAGGTCAACAGAGAATGTCCAGACTGGTTTGAACTGACAAAGTCTATGGTAACTCAGATAACCGCTCTGTACAATTGTGTTAGGAAGAATATAATCTCAGAATGCTATTCTGAGATGCGGGTTGACGCTGTTTTGGCGGCACAAGGGGGGCCTAAACAATATTAGGCAGGCAGTTTTAATGTTGTGGCTGATCGGTTTGTGTGTGTGTGTATATATATATATATATATATATATATATATATATATATATATATATATATATATATAAAATCAAGGTTATAGGGTTGAAAGTATGACTTACTTTTTATGCTGCACACAAACTAAGATTTCAGAAAAATATCAGCTCTGTACGTATGTCCATACAATGCAAGTGAATGGTGGCCAGAACTTTGAAGGTCCAAAAAGCATATAAAAGCAGCACAAAAGCAATTCATATGACTCATGTGGTTAAATCCATATCTTCAGAAGCAATATGATAGGTGTGGGTGAGAAACAGTTCAATATTTAAAGTTGCACTACATAACTTTGTGCTCTCTAGCGGCATCTGTGGTCGAAACATAAAATTCCAAGCAATTTGCAGAAGAACACATTACGTCTGTCATGTGGCACTGCTCTTCTGGCGGATGCAGGGTTGGGGAGTAATGGAATACATGTAAAGGGATTACGTAATTAAAATACAAAATATAAGTACCTGTATTCCACTACAGTTACAATTTAAATCATTGGTAATTAGAATACAGTTACATTCAAAATGTATTTTGATTACTGAAGAGAATACTTTGCATTTTATTGTCATTTGTTTCATTTAATATTTAGTCCTTTCAGATGGAAAACATTTATACATATAAATGATGCGATCCAGAGTACATTTGAACAGTGGTGAAACACTTTCTTATGATGTGTTACATTCATACGAGCAGACAGAGAATTAAGTTTGAAGTAAGTTTGGAGCAGAATAAATATAAATAAACCTTGTGTCAGCTTTACGCTAAGCTAAAATGCTATTTCTAGCCATTTTACATGCACATGTTACCAGGCACGATCATATTTTTTTTATCAAGAAAATTTATATTGGATTATAAGTTCTTTTTTTCTAGTAAGACCTTTGATATTAGGGCAAAAATCTTATTCTTGATAATAATTTTGGTATTGTTTTCCTGTAAAAATATCTAAAAATCTTAAAACAAGATCAATCAAATTGAAGCAACACTGCATAAGATATATAGGTTTTTTAGAGAATGTATTTTTAACATGTATTTTGTCTTACTGTACAAGTGTATTTTTTTTCACTTGTTTTTATAGTCAAAACAAGTGAAAAAATCTACCAGTGCTGAAGAAGTAATCCAAAGTATTTAGAATACGTTAACTTACTGACCTTGAGTAATCTAACGGAATACGTTACAAATTACATTTTACAGCATGTATTCTGTAATCTGTAGTGGAATACATTTCAAAAGTAACCCTCCCAACACTGGGCGGATGAATCTCCCAATTTGAGCTTACCTGGACCTCACTTGTGTGTGATCATGTCTGGAGCCGGAGTCATAACATGCTATTTTCATGTTGATATTATGTTATATGATTAAATATTTGAAATGGAAATATTACTTGCTATTAACACTTAAATCGCGTTTCTGACACTACACTCAAAGCACTTTTAAATAGAGAAAAGGGGACTCTCCTCAGCCACCACCAATAGATCTTAATATGATTATTCAAGTGTTTTATCTACTATTAATGTTTGAATTGTACTACAATTTTCAATTTAAGAGGCAAAACTTGTGATATGGCTGATACGAGTTAAATAGAAAACTTTATTATTTTTATACTATATTGTCCAGCCTCAGTTACTACAATAGCATGTCTATGCAATGCACACAATAACACACCATAAACTAAAAACCTAAAACGAGGATTCAATAATGATGGAGATAAAATACTGTATACTTTATTAAATGTAAAAATAATATGATTAAATATGCAATATAACAATACAAAAAGTCAATTTCAGAAGTCATACATATTAAACGTCACAGTAACTTCACCGGACAACATAGAGTAGATACATCGCTATCGGTTAACACACGAGTAATGTTCGATTCATAAATCATGACAAGCAATATAAGCTTCAACAACCCTACCAGACAACATATCCAAGCATTATAGCAGGTAAACAACTTCACCAAATGGATAACAGATAAACATCCATCTAGACTGCAGCATTGCTGTCCTGAACTGTGTGAATATTACTGAACTGAGTTGAACAGCGTAGTTAGTTGCTCCAGCCGGAACATGAGACAGCCAGCACTTCTCTCCTGTGTGTGCGGACATGACGTAACGACGCAAGGATTAACGTCATAAGCCAGCGATTTTGTGCCAAATCAAACCCGACAGCTGAAAATACAAATAATTTTATAGGTTTACCATAGTGAATCGGGGTAAGGTAAGGACATTGTTTTGAAGACTTGTTGTTCAAAAAATCATGATGTACTAAATCAATAATGGCAATTTGTTAATTTTAAAACAAAAATCTTACATAGTGCAGCTTTAAGTTCTTTTAACTACATATTCTCCTCCCTGCCCAGTGGGTGGCAATATTCACAAATAATGTGAATCACTGAAAACAAAAGAAGAATGTGAAAGTGGAGTTTTACAGTAAAAAAAAAAACAAAAAAGGATATAAATATTCATCTGTTTCTCACCCACACCTATCATATTGCTTCTGAAGACATGGATTTAACCACTGGAGTCATATGGATTACTTTTATGCTACCTTTATATGCTTTTTGGACCTTCACATTTCTGGCCACCACTGACTTGCATTGTATGGACCTACAGAGCTGATATATTTTTTTTTTCTAAAAATCTTAGTTTGCGTTAAGCAGAAGAAAGGAAGTCTTACACATCTGGGATGGCATGAAGGTGAGTTAATAATAAGAAAATTTTAATTTCTTGGTCAACTATTCCATTAATATAAGCTCATAAATCTGCATGAATAATAATCATAAAATAATAAGTTAAATGCAGTTTAAATTTTAATTGGAATATAGCATGTCACACCGCACGATATGTTAACTTCCCAAAAATATTTCATGTCAACTACCCAATTTTAATTATTAGTGTTGTTGGTTTTATTATTGCTAATATATATATAATGTGGAATTTTAGAAGAACCGTATGTGTTCAAATGAATACTATTACATTCCCATCTACTCAAACCAATAAACACAAAATCTTCTCCCGATCAACAAGCAGAAACTAAAATCAGCTAAGCCTGTAGCTGTAAGGTCTGTAAAGAGATGGACCAATGAAGCAGAGCTGGAACTACAAGCCTGCTTTGACTGTACTGATTGGAGTGCTTTTGAGGCTGTAGCCACAGACCTGGACGAGCTCACAGATACTGTGATATCATATATCAGTTTCTATGAGGATATGTGCATCCCTACTAGAACATTTTTTATCATTCAATAACGATAAACCATCGTTTAAAGGAAGACTCAGACAGCTTCATCATGCCAAAGAGGATGCTTACAGAAGTGGGGATAAAACATTACACAACCAGGCCAGGGACACACTTACTAAGGAAATTAGAGTGGCTAAAAGGAGCTACTCTGAAAAGCTGAAAAAAAAAACAGTTTTCAGCCAACGATCCTGCATCTGTGTGGAAAGGCCTAAAAAGCATCACCAAGTACAAGACACCTCCCTCTCGCTCTGTAGGGAGTCAAATAAAGGCTGATGAACTGAATGTGTTTTACTGCAGGTTTGAAATGCCCAATCTCACACCCCTCTGATCGACACGTCACACACACACCAACACCTCCTGGAACCCCCCTCCTCACCCCTCCTGCTCCTAAATCTTCACTTATGATCTGTGAGGAAGATGTGTGCCGGGTCTTTCAGAAACAAAAGACTAGGAAAGCTTCATGCCCAGATGGTGTTTCATCTGCCTGTCTGAAAGTCTAGGCTGACCAACTGGCCCCCATCTTCACACAGATCTTCAATAGATCACTGGAGCAGTGTGATGAACTGAATGTGTTTTACTGCAGGTTTGAATAGCCCAGTCTCACATCCCTTTGCTGCTCTGATCGTCACTTCACACACACACCAACACCTCCTGGAACCCCCCTCCTGCTACTCAATCTGCATTTATGATCTGTGAGGTGGATGTGTGCCGGGTCTTTCGGAAACAAAAGACTAGGAAAGCTTCAGGCCCAGACGGTGTTTCACCTGCCTGTCTGAAAGTCTATGCTGATGTAGGGCCTTGGCCCACTCAAAATGGCAGCAGAGACCGCATGGCCCTTTGTTCTATAATCAAAGGAGAGACACTGAACTCAGTTTCCCAGGATCCTTCACAAATTCACAACTGGATGTGAAGTCCCACCCATGGACCCAGTCTCAAACGCCATTGGTCGAAAGCGGCCTACGACCGATGACGTCATCTTGTCAATAAAACCAGCGGACAGATGTAGTTCAGCCTCTCTGTGCTAAGCTCTGGCTGGCTGTTAAGGGACATCTGTAACGTGCACATACTGAAGGAGTTTTCCCTCCATTTTGGACTGAGAACAAAGAGACCACGTTTTTCTAACCTCACCATTTGGCCACAGTAGAGTAAGATTAACTTAGCTCTGTTCAAGTCTTATAGTATACTAACAACCAGTTCAGTTTCACTTTAAAGCAACAGTGAATTTATTTTGAAAAACGGAAAGGCGACCAGTTTCCCATCTCCCTCTTTTTCATTCAATGTTGACTACCTTCTGCATTCTTCTCCACTGCTGGATCCGAAGAATAAAGCAGAGATGCGTCTTTTCGCTGAGGAGCGTAAGACAAGGGACCATCCAGACCGTTTCTCCTGACCGCTCAATGCAACAGGAATTCCAACGGACAACCCTACTGAAATCACACAGGATTTCCCAAGTAAGGCTTGATATCTGGGCAGATTTAGTTTAGAAACTGTGATTTTCCTTGCGCAAATAAATCTTATATTTGATTCTAAATGCTGATGTTTCGAGTATATTTGTATGTTAAACTCTGCTCGCTGTTTGCTGTTTTGAGTTGGGAGATTTATATTTAATTTTTTGGGGGGTTAAGTTTGTTTTGTTGAGTGATCTGAACTAGTGATTCAGTCCCGCTGTTACGAGTGGTTACCCTCAATTAAATTGCATGCACTTTTCCTCTCTCTCTCGCTCTCATTCTCTCTCTCTCTCACTGATATTCACAGAGTGAGCGGCGCCGCAATTTATGTTCGATTCAGGCTGGTGTGTCCGCTCATTTCCACCCTCATGTGGTATCAGCTCCATTTTGGATCTAACCCTCCATTTTGAACCTGAACCTCCATTTTGATTCCTTTGTTACCGCATCTGGACACACCCACACACACACACACACACACACACTCATACACACACACACATTAGCATATAGCTCCACTGTTAGTTTAGGATTTCCTTGATATTTTTTTGGGTTATATTCAGCTAGTATTGGCTGTGTTCATTACTGCTTGATTATAATAAATCTTGTTATATTACAATAAGTACTCCTGTTTGTTTTTTTTTTGTTTGAATATTGTGTTGAAGCCAGCCTCTGCCACGTCAAGAACTCCCAAGTTACCTCAGTGTACTGTTATTTTATTGTTGTTAGAAACTAACTGTAATTAGATTACTATTGGATTTGTATAGCAATAATTTAACTAGTTTCTCCCCTTTTTGATTATTTTTTATTAACAATTAAGATACTCAGCCTTCAGGGTAGATTTTGTTTTTATGAGACTCGATCAGTAATTTACCATAATTTTTCTCTTGTCAAAGAGTGGTGACCCGAGAATAGAATTTAATGAGTTGAATTCTATTATTTAATTATTCAATAATTAATAACAATTAATTATTGTTTATTTCTGATAGTAAAACTGATTTAAACTATCAGTAGCAGTAATAACTGGTGCCCCGTGTGAGGCCGTGATAATTGTTGGCTTCCTCCAATATTCTTGCAAATAACTCTTAAATATTTTAGAGTAGCCAAAGGTTTGCCCTATTGGCTTCCTTTTTCTCCAGGAAGTTCAAACTGCTAAGGCACAAGGCCGGTTGTGGTTGTGAATCATTGCAAGTGTTGTGTTAGTGGTTGCCAGTTTGGTACTAATTCATTACTCCTTCAGTTTGTGTTTGAGAGATTCAGTCGCTAGATACTAACAAAGTAGTCTTACATACTGATAGTCATACTGTGATTATTAACACCTAAATTAGCAGCTCAAGGAACAGTTAATAATACAAAACAGTTGCTCGTGAGTGACAGGTAAGTGGTTCCCCCTGTGCATTCTTTTCTAGGGATAATGACTGGTGCGTCAGTGTTTCCCACAGAGCAATGGGTGTCGTAAGTTGCCACCCTCAAAACTCAGGTAAGGTTTCAGAATTGCTAACTCGTAAAGAGTTCCTATAGGGGTCCACTGGACATCACCCTCTCACCTGCCTAACCAGGGAGATATGAGTTGCCAGTCCCCATCAGCGTCTGGAGCTGAATCTCCCAGATCAGGTGAGGAAACCTCACTGTCCAACTGGGTCGCTGACCTCCTCCTTGTCTCTAGAGAAGAAAGGGAGGAGCTTAACAGTTACACACAATCTCAGTGTGATGCTGAAATGGCCGCCGTGGTAGATAATGCACACTATCCTCAAGGGGAGGTAACCACTATCTATGAGGTACTTGGTAGGCTGTTTCTACTCTACCACCACAAGGCCCAGTTGCAAATAGCAACACTCAAGGGTGAGGTAAAGACACTTACAGCCCAGTGTAGTCGGCTTGATGCAAGCAATCGCACTTTACACCGAGACCTCCAGACTACAAATACTATGCTGGAGGAGTGTGTAGAAAGACTCCAGTCGGCTGAAAAAGAGAGTCCGGCAAGAGAGTCGAGACATACGGGCTAAAGCTCAAGAAGTGCTCTGCTACCCCACCTTTGACCAGAGTGGGACAGAGGACTCAAAGGATGGCACTACGGCAAAATACCCTACCCCTGGTTCAGGTAGTATTTCGAAACCATTGCTCCAACTCCCGGAGCTAGAGCGCATCCCTGTTCGGGATATGAGTCCACCACGTTTTGGGGGTAAGGCCACATTTCGGCAATCTTCCCCTCAGGCGTCTTTTAGGCCCCGCCCCAGCAGGACGCCTTCCTCACCACAAGGAGGAAGTGATCTCACCCAACGCCATGGCAATGGGGGCAGGCACTGGTACTCATCCTCTGACGAGTCTGATGGATACAAGCGGGACCAAGACACAGGTCTACGCATGTGCCAGCTTGACTCCTTTGCAAAGGACATAGAATGTTTCGACCCAGCAAGCCGAGATTCAAATGTCAACGATTACCTCAGGGAAATTGAACATTGTCTTGCCGACTTGCCTCATGCCTCGGCGCATGAGAAGTTGAAACTCATCTGGAAAACAACTTCCAGAAGCGTCGTCGAGACTCAACCGCCGCGTATTCGTGACAGCTACCCGAGGCTTTGCAGGGTTCTGTGCGAGGAGTACTTTCATAAACTGATGAAACATCAGCCACCCTCAGTGCCATCCGCATCCAACAGAAGTGGTTGGAGCCTCCTAGGGAGCACTATAGGCATTTAAGGAATGCATACTTCCAAGGAAGTAATGAGCCAGGTCTGGAAGAACAGCGAGGTTTCAGATTGTTCTTCTTCCATAACCTCCACCCCTGCGTGCGAACCCACGTTACACTGATGTGTAAACAGGGTAGACCGACCATGCAGGGAATTAGAAAGATGGCCCAAATGACTTGGGAAATAGTCGTGCGTCCGACTGATAAACCAGAAGATGATGTCAGAGTCCTAGACATCCAGTCTTCAGAGAGGGCAGACTTAGGGCTTGAGGGCTATGAAATACCTCAACCTAGAGTAAGCTGCGAAGCGGCAGCCCCAAAACGCTTGACCAACCACCCACAGGGCGGTTGGAGAAACCAAGGGAATGACCACAAGGGTCCTTCCCAGGGTCAGAAAAAACAGAAAAAACAGAATCCCTTTCCAAAGAAAAGGAATGTCGGGTTTGTGAAAAACCCCTGACAGTGGAATGGAAATAAAGGGAATCATTTGGAGCCTCCTGGAAAGAGTGATCTGAAGCGTCAGCTCAGCCTCATCCAGAAAAGCCTATCGGACGTGACAAAGCACATCGAAGGGCAAGACGATGGCCACAAAAAACCCAATGGTGACAGTCTGTCAGTGTGACTAGGCCATACACTCCCCCCCTCTTCCCCCAGAGTCATCCATGCGTGACTGGACACTGGGTCTGAAATCAGCCTAATGTGCGAGGAGACTTTTGCAGAAGTCACCAGGGCAATGCTCTCTCTTGGTAAACTACTGCAGACAGAGCCCTGTGATGTGAGCCTTGTCAGCTACACACAAAACAGAGCCCCCATCACAAAACGCGCTTGGCTTTATATCACCTTCCAGGAGATGACCCTCAATCATCCCATCTACATCTGTGCTTTCGACACAGAACAACTTCTAATCGGCCACAACCTGCTGGACCGACTGGCCACGCTGATCGACTGCCTTCGCGGGCACATGTGGGCCCAGGTCGCAACCCCGAATCCGGTCCATCTAGCCCACAGCCATCACGCTTCAGACGACCGAGTCACTTATATCCAAGAGTCAGGAGAGACCACTTGTGACACTGTTCTTGAGTCAGCGCTTTGTCATTACCCAGACATCCAGACTCATCTTGGCTCTGAGCCTCTTGAGTCATCTGTGACTCCACCGACACCACAGCTTGGCGGACCCGTGAGCACCCACGAATCATTCCTTTGCTCACTACAAAACTCAAACCCAGCTTTGTACAGCCCCTGCATAGCTGGAGGCGTGCATGCTAATGGTATCTTGGTACCTGATGTGCTTGTTGCACTCTGGTCTGAAAAGTCTGCCATTAGTCAAGCTTTGTACGACAAGCTGTGTCAGAACAGCTCCTCTCTGTCTTTCATGCACAAAAGTCACCGACTTCTTTCTGCAGAGTCACCGCAGAGGCCCATCAAGGCTATTGGGATATGTGCTCTTTCCATTCAAATTGGAAAGAAGAGGTTTACACACTTCATGAGTGTGACTCCCCAACTTGACCCCTCACTCCTCGTGAGGGCTGATATCCTTGTTAGGTTAGGTGCTCTGCTGGACACTGTCAACCAGGTCCTATGGTCTCAGGCAAGCATTGAAAACCATCTGGCAGAGGTTGATCAAGAACACGTTGTCTGATCAGACCATCCCTCAGGCATGTCAGGCAGCGAGCGAGTTTGACCTGACTATCCCAGCTAGAACTGCAGGTGCCCCTGTCCACCTCATGATCCTCAAGGGACAAATGATACCGGGTTCACAGGCATTCTTCCAACCCTTGCCATAATTCTGGGAACTCAGCCTGACCATCTGTGGTACACCTCTGCTTGAGCTCAACAACCGCTCTGCTTACTTGCTTGTCCAGAACCTAACAAACATACCAATTGTTGTGACGGCACATAGACCATTAGGGTTGCTGATTGACAGCTCGTTTCATGACTTCGAGCTGATAGTGCCCGTGATTGGACAGCTGCCTCCATCCTTGATGAGGGGGGAGAACCTTGAACCCCTCCTTCTCACCTTTCCGAACAAAATGGTCACTGTTGCTTGTCATGAGGTGCTACACAATAAAGAAATCTGCAGTACTGCCTTGGGCACAGAAATGGACATGATTGTGTACACCCTCGCTGCTCACTCGGGTGACATCATTTCAACTGGTGATGAAGCAAGTTCCCCACCAGAGGAACCTTATCCAGGATTCGAGGATGAAATAGCACAACAACTCACTAAGGCAGACGCCTTAACAACAGAGGATCAAAGACAAGAATTGCGGAAGTTGTTTCACGACTTCCAACAGATCTTTTCAAGGGATTCCAATGACTGTGGAATCACCGAACTCCAACTAGTTTGTAACCCAACTGACCCATATGCACCACCCACATTCGTACGCCAGTAGAGAATTCCTTTAGCCACCTATGAGTCAATCCAAGAGATACTTGACACGTTGCTGAGGAAACGCATTATTCGGGAGTGTAACTCCACATACAACTCACCACTGTGGCTGGTGTTGAAGCCAAATGGAAAGTGGCACTTGACGATTGACTACCGACAACTAAACAAATAGTTTCCTCTTTCACGATGGCCCATGATCCACCTGTTTTAGGAGCTTACGAAAGTGAAAAAAGCCTGTTTCTTTTTGACCGTCGACGTGTCCAATGGGTTTTGGACAATGACAGTTGACCCAGTGGATCAGTACAAGCTGGCTATCTCTTTTGGCAATCGACAGTTCACTTGGAACCGATGCCCATTCGGATATTCAAACTCCCCAGCTGAGTTTAATATCTTCTTGCACAAAGCCATGAGTGATGCTGCTGCCCGCGGCAACCTGATATATGTGAATGACATCCTCATGCGAAGTCAGACATTTGAAGCACACTTGACCGAAATACGATACGTGCTCAGCCAGCTTTCCAGCGCAGGAGCCAAGCTGGCCCTCTCCAAGAGTCAGTGGTGCCTCACCAAGGTTGAGTACGTTGGTTTATTGGTGGGTGCCAATGGCATTGAACCCCAAGCAGGGAGAGTTCGAGCCATCCAAAACATCAAAGCCCCAACCGACGTGTTGGGTCTCAGGAGCTTTTTGGGCATCTGCAACTACTCCAGACAGTTCATCGAGGACTATGCGGAGATAGCCAGGCCCCTTACCGAGCTCCTCCGGAAAGACAAGGTCTTTGAATGGGGAAACCCTCAAGAGCAGGCTTTCAGAGAACTGAAAGCAAAGCTCTGTTCAGCCCCTTGCCTTGCCTACCCAGACAAGGATAAGGAGTTTCACTTAGAGGCGAGCTTCTCCTCCCACTGCCTCAGCGCCGCCCTGGCACAGAGGTATGATAAAGAGAACCGAGTCGTTGCCTATGCAAGCCGACCTCTGAGCAGTGTAGAGCTGAAGTTCTCCGACTGTGAGAGAGCCCTCCTAGCCACAGTCTAGGCTGTGGAACACTTTTGCAGCTACATCGGGGGTCAGAAGGTAATCATTGAAACTTGCCACCAGCCTGTCTCCTTCCTCTATAGCCAGCGGCTAAGAGAAGGATGAGTGTCCAACAGTCACATCGCGTCGTGGATGATGGCACTACAAGTCTACGACATAGAAGTCAGTTATGCTCAGAACCACAAGATGGCTTTGGGTCAGGGCCTGGCCGAGTGCCAACATTGTGACTGCGAATGACAGACATGTTCCCCATCCTTCCTCGTTACCACTCATTCTCTTCCCTCCAATCATCATTACTATGATGAAGCTGTCTGTCAAGACCTCCCGAAGGTTTACGTGGATGGCTGCTCTTTTCACCATGAGAGCCAGACCCGAGCTGGAGTGGGCATAGTCTGGGTCAATTACGTTGTTCATGTGCCAGACAGTTACCAACTTGGTGCAAAGACTAGCCAGTACGTGAAATTTGCCGCAGCACTCATTGTGTTGCAACAAGCCGCTAGGTTGGCTATTGTGCAGTTGGTAGTCTGCTTCGACTCTAACTACGCCCACCACAGCTTTGTCTCACACTTCCCCATGTGGAAAGAAAATGGCATGAAGAATGCCAGAGGTAAAGAGATCAAACACTCTGAACTCTTCCTGGCTTGTGACCAACTCGTGACTGACAGAGGGATGACTGTGTATTGGAAGAAGGTCAAAGGTCATTCTCAAACTTTTGGCACCGACAAAGAGAGCAACGATGAAGCTGATCGCTTAGCTAAGCGAGGTGCAGTAGAGGGCCCACTATGGGAATTCAAGGAGGAGTGGCTCCCAAAACCACTATCTTGCTCGGTGAATGCTCTCACCCGTAGACAGGCAAGAGAGAACCGGGGAAATACCCAAAACTGCTTGCAGACTGTGAACCTGGGTCGACAACCGGGCGACACAGATTGAGTGCCATGCAGGAACGGGACCCGGTGATCCAGGCAATCCGACAGCGGTTGATGGAACCTCAGACACAACGGGCCCTACCATCCTCTTTACAGGACTCAAAATAACTAAAAGCTCTTTGTCAGGTACAACAACACCTCAAACTTGAGAAAGGCCTGTTGGTCTATGTTCCCTACGGTCCAGGTCCACCCCGGTGGGTCGTTCCGACCGACCATAGGGGGGGTGATGCTAATACATGCCCACGATGCTCCCATTGGAGGTCACAGGAGCTACAAAGCTACCTACCACACCCTCCAACAGGTTGCGTACTGGCCATTTATGCTTAAAGACACTAACGCCTATGGAAAGGGCTGTCTGATCTGTTGTCAGTTCCGTCCTTCCCGGCCACTGAATCGAGCTCCACTGCAGGTCAAGGGAATCATGTTTCCTTTGTCCGATCTGCAGATGGATTGGATCGGACCAGTACCCAAGTCGGCGCGAGGCAACAAATACCTCCTCACTGTCACCTGTGCTTTCACAAAGTGGGTGGAGTGTTTGCCAGCACCCAATGACACGGCTGAAACCACAGCCCTCGTGCTGATGAACCATGTGTTCAGCTGTTGGGGGCTATCTCTCTCAATCGACTCAGACAGAGGCACTCATTTCACAGCGGCTGTGATGAAAACAATGTGGGAAATGTTGGGTGTGGAAGCCAAATTCCACATTGCAAACCACCCCCAGTCATCAGGTCAGGTTGAGCGAACCAACCGTACAATTGTCAGCATGCTCAAGAAGTATGTCAACAGCAATGGCAAAGATTGGGACGAGAAACTCCCTTTGGTACTGATGGCCATCAGGTCTACTCCACACCGCACCACGGGGGTCACACACTTTGAAATGATGACTGGGAGGGAAATGACTCTCCCACTGCATCTTCTGTACCGTCCAGAAGACGTCAGTGTCGCAACCGCATATACTGCACATCAGTTCGTGACCGATTTATGCAAACACCTCCAAACTACGTTTGCTTGGGCCCAAACAAACCTGGAAACCAGTGTCAAAGGACAAAAGGCCTATTACGACAGGAAAATGTTTGACCGCGAATATAAAGTAGGTGATAAAGTCCTCTACTACAAGTGGGAATCACCAAAAAGTTCCAACCAAGCTGGTCAGGCCCCTTTGAGATTATAGGGAAGCTCTCCCCGGTAGCTTACCGAATCTGGATCTTGAAGCCAAACCAAACACCAACGTACAAATGGGTCCATTCAATGACCTCCATAAAATAACAGTCTCTGCAACTTAACTATAATAAACTCTTAACTTCACAAACATAAGTCTGGGGACACAGTCTCTCTCTCTCTATGTCTGCTAGCGGTGTGGCTCTTTTATGCCGCTCTCCCCGTGCTCACTGTAATTAGAGACAGGTGTTAGACATAATCTAGCTCAGATGCAAGCGCCCTTACCGCTTTCTTGACCATGCCCCTGCTGCCACATAAGGCTTGATATCTGGGCAGATTTAGTTTAGAAACTGTGATTTTCCTTGCACAAATAAATCTTATATTTGATTCTAAGTGCTGATGTTTTGAATATATTTGTATGTTAAACTCTGCTCGCTGTTTTGAGTTGGGAGATTTGTATTACATTTTTTTTTTGGGGTTAAGTTTGTTTTGTTGAGTGATCTGAACTAGTAATTCAGTCCCGCTGTTACGAGTGGTTACCCTCAATTCAATTGCATGCACTTTTCCTCTCTCTCTCACTCTCATTCTCTCTCTCTCTCACTGATATTCACTGAGTGAGCGGCGCCGCGGTTTATGTTCGACTCAGGCTGGTGAACTAAATTCTCCCGCCTGTTTCGTCAGTTCCTTTGTGTGTCCGCTCATTTCCACCCTCACGTGGTATCAGCTCCATTTTGGATCTAACCCTCCATTTTGAACCTGATCCTCCACTTTGATTCCTTTGTTACCGCATCTGGACACACACACACTCATATACACACACACACACACACTCATACACACATACACACACACACTAGCATATAGCTCCACTGTTAGTTTAGGATTTCCTTGATATTTTTTTGGATTATATTCAGCTCGTATTGGCTGTGTTCATTACTGCTTGATTATAATAAATCTTGTTATATTATAATAAGTACTCCTGTTTGTTTTTTTGTTTGAATATTGTGGTGAAGCCATAGAGCCACCTCTGCCACGTCAAGAACTCCCAAGTTACCTCAGAGTACTGTTATTTTATTGGTGTTAGAAACTAACTTTAATTAGATTACTATTGTATATGTATAGCAATAATTTAACTAGTTTATCCCCTTTTTGATTATTTTGATTAACAATTAAGATACTCAACCTTCAGGGTAGATTTTGTTTTTATGAGACTTGATCAGTAATTTTCCATCATTTTTCTCTTGTCAAAGAGTGGTGCCCCGAGAATAGAATTTAATGAGTTGAATTATATTATTTAATTATTCAATAATTAATAACAATTAATTATTGATTATTTCTGATAGTAAAACTGATTTAAAAAACCAGTAACACCTACACTGACCAACATGACCCCATCTTCACACAGATCTTCAATAGATCACTGGAGCAGTGTGATGAACTAAATGTGTTTTACTGCAGGTCTGAAAAGCCCAGTCTCACACCCCTCCCCTGCTCTGATCGTCACTTCACACACACACCAACACCTCCTGGAACCCCCCTCCTGCTCCTCAATCTGCATTTATGATCTGTGAGGAGGATGTGTGCCGGGACTTTCGGAAACAAAAGACTAGGAAATCTTCAGGCCCAGATGGTGTTTCACCTGCCTGTCTGAAAGTCTATGCTGACCAACTGGCCCCCATCTTCACACAGATCTTCAACAAATCACTGGAGCAGTGTGATGAACTGAATGTGTTTTACTGCAGGTTTGAAAAGCCCAGTCTCACACCCATCCCCTGCTCTGATCGTCACTTCACACACACACCAACACCTCCTGGAACCCCCCTCCTGCTCCTCAATCTGCATTTATGATCTGTGAGGAGGATGTACGCTGACCAACTGGCCCCCATCTTCACACAGATCACTGGAGCAGTGTAAAGTTTCCTGCTGCTTCAAACGCTCCACCATCATTCCGGTCTCCCACAAAAAACAAAATAACAGGACTTAATTACTACAGACCTGTCGCTCTCACATCTGTGGTTATGAAGTCGTTTGAGAGACTGTTTTTTTTTTTTTTGTAATTAACATTTTTATTGATTCATGAGCATATGACAATGAAAAAAACTCAACACACATATAATGAATCAACATTTTACATTTAAACCCTACTAATACAATCCCACACTGACCCCTAACGAACACCCCTGTGGTCCCACATAAAACACACACAATCCAAAAAAATAAAATAAATATATATATATATATATATATATATATATATATATATATATACATACATACACACACATATATACACATATATACACACACACATACATATACATACATACACAGATACGCATACATACACTTACATAAAATAATATATATATATATATATATATATACATACATACATATACATACACATACATACATACACAAATAAATAAAATAATAAACATACATGATTAAACTACACTCTCCACTCTCCCCAAGATTCCCCCAAAAAAACTAAATATTTGCCCCATTTTTTAGCAAATAAGTCCCTCAACCCCAGCCTTCTACTTACCGCCTCTTCAAATGCAGCTACCCTCCCCATTTCCACACACCACTCCGAAAAAGAGGGTGCTCCACTTGACTTCCAGCCCCTTAAAATTACTTGCCTGCCGATCATGAGACTGGTCAGAACCCAATTTTTTATAGGTTGTCCCCTAAATGCATGACCGCTCCATCACCCAAAATACAGAGTCTGGGACAAAGCAAAACCTGAGTGTTCAAAACGTCGCACAAATACCTCTGAACCCTCAACCAAAACTCCTGGATCTTAACACACCCCCAAAAGACATGGGTAGTGTCTCCAACTTCTGACTGGCATCGCCAGCAAGTGGGTGTGTCTTTAAGACCAAGCCTATATAATCTAGAGGGGGTCCAATAAAATCTATGTAAAATCTTAAATTGCATAAGGCAAACCCTTGCATCTCTAGATACAGACTTCACATTTTTAAGAATCTTAGTCCACACTCCATCCTCCAATACCAAATTCAAATCTTTTTCCCATACTCTCTTGAGAGAAGTCAAGGCTTCATCCCCCAGACTCTGAATTAGTAGGGAGTAATACACTGATGCTTCATGGCCTTTTCCAAAAGCAGCAATCACCTCTCCCAAAGCACCTGCCGCTTTAGGGGGGTGCGTGCCACTCCCAAAAATAGTGCAGAGTAGGTGGTGAAGCTGTAAATACTTATAAAACTGAGATCTGGGAATGCCAAAATGTTGAACTAAATTTTCGAAAGATCTCAATACTCCACCCTCATATAGGTCACCAAGTGCATTAACCCCCCTCACAATCCAATCTGACCAACAAAAAGGGGACTTATTAATACATAGTTTAGGGTTCTGCCATATGCTCGAGTCAACATTTAGATAAATATCAGAATTAAACACTCTGGACACTTTTGTCCATATCGAGTGCAAATGCAAAATAACGGGATGTGACTTAACCTCTCCGGCTAGTTTAATCGAAAGGCTATGCAGTGGCGAGATAGGGGCAAGAACTTCCTTTTCAATACAAAACCAGGGAGGGGCCCTCTCAGGTGGAAGCGACCAATGAGCCAAATATCTAAGACTGAATGCATAATAATAAAACAAAATCTTGGGTAGGCCTAGCCCTCCTCTGTCAATTGGTCTAAGTAACTTATTGAAATTTAACCTGGGGCGCTTACCATTCCAAATAAAGGACTTCGCTATGCTATCAAATTGCTTGAAATAAGAGAGGGGGACATCTACAGGGAGAGACTGAAGCAGGTAGTTGAATTTTGGAATACAATTCATTTTAATAACATTAACGTTCCCAATCATCGATAAATGTAATGAAGCCCACCTGCTGACATCGCTTGAAAACCTTTTTATTAAAGGGTCAAAATTAACTCTAACTAAATCAGACAAATTTGCTGGGAATAAAATCCCCAAATACTTAATGCCCTGTTTGGGCCACTGGAAAGCGCCCGGCTGGAAAGCCGTTTCTGGGCAGTATGCTGTCAGCGCCAAAGCTTCGGATTTAGACCAATTGACTTTGTATCCTGAGAACTTGGAAAAGGAATGAATAATTATGTGGAGGCAAGGCATAGATCTAGTAGGTTCAGAGACAAATAATAAAATGTCATCTGCATAAAGCAGAAGCTTATGCGCCGCACCTCCTGCTGTCACCCCTGGAAAATCATCCTCCTTTCTTATCGCAGCTTCTAATGGTTCCAGGGCAAGACAGAACAATAATGGGGAAAGAGGGCAACCCTGTTGAGTGCCCCTATCCAGAGTAAAATAATCTGAAATTAATCCATTTGTTTGTACTGCTGCTACAGGGTGTTTATAAAGTAACTTAATCCAACCAATAAATGTACTCCCGAACCCATACATTTCCAAAATCTTAAAAAGATAATCCCATTCTACCATATCAAACGCCTTTTCTGTGTCAAGTGAGATGGCAGCGACCAGAGACTGATCATTCGCAACTGACCACATGATATTGATGAGACGCCTGATGTTATCAGAAGAGCTACGGCCCCGAATAAATCCCACCTGATCTATATGTATAAGAGATGTCATAACCTTACTTAATCGGTTGGCCAAAATTTTTGACAATATTTTTACATCTAGTTGGATCAGGGAGATTGGACGGTAACTTTTATACTCGCTTGGATCTTTGTCCTTTTTAAGAATCAGACTGATCCGGGCTTGTGTCATGGTTGGAGGAAATTTTCCCTTCTTTAATGATTCAGTATAAACTTCTAACAAAAGTGGGGCCAGTTCTGTAGCATAGGATCTAAAAAATTCTGCGGCAAAACCATCTGGCCCCGGAGCCTTGCCAGTAGGTAGGGATTTAATTACCTCGTTAAGCTCCTCCAAGGTTATCTCAGAATCAAGAGAGTTTTTTTGCTCAGTTGTCAGTTTAGGAAGATCTAATGATTCCACAAAGTTTCTAATATCTTCATCAGTAGATGAAGACGTGGAACTATAAAGATCAATATAGAATTCTTTAAAGGCATTATTAATATCAATGGCTGTGGTAAATATTTCACCACCAGCAGATTTCACTGAGGGAATGGTAGAAAAAGACTCTCTCTGCTTTATATATCTAGCCAAAAGCTTCCCTGCTTTGTCACCCGACTCAAAGTATGACTGTCTTTCCCTGAATAACCAAAACTCCACTTTCCGTGACAAAATAGTATTATATCTATATTTCAATTGGGTTAATTCTCTGAGGCCATCAGATGACATTCGGCGCTTCAGCTCTGCCTCGGCACTTTTAATATTTCCTTCCAACTCCACAAGTTCTCGTGCTTTGGATTTTTTGATGAATGAGGCATACTGTATGATCCGGCCCCTAAGAACCGCCTTAAGTGCCTCCCAAGCCACGCCCACAGAGGATACTGAGGACCAGTTGGTCTCCATATAAACATTGATTTCGGTCTTTAACATTTGTTGGAAATCAGGATTTTGTAAAAGGGACACATTAAGGTGCCAACTATATGATTTCTTTTTCTCTATATGTGGCAACATCTCTAAACTCACCAGGGTGTGATCTGAGACTAAAATGTTTCCAATTGAGCAATCAACAGCAGATGAAATAAGGGATTTGGATATAAAAAAAAAAAAATCTATTCTAGAATAAATCTTATGGACTGATGAAAAAAATGTATAGTCCCTACCGGATGGTTTCAAAAGTCTCCAAATATCCGAAAGACCAAGATTTTTACACATCCTGTGAAGCATCAATGTTGCTCTAGGAGGTTTACACACTTTAGCTTCACTATGATCAAGGACTGAATCCATCAAAAGATTAAAGTCTCCTCCCAATATTATATCATGAGGGGTGCCAGCGGTTTGCAACATCCCTTCAAGATCTATAAAAAAGCCCTGATCATCAATGTTTGGTGCATAAATATTAGCCAAAATCAGACTTTGCCCTTGAATTTCAGCTAAAACAATAATGACTCTTCCTAATTTATCTTTAATCTGTTTGAGAAATTTGAATTGTAAATGTTTATTAATCAATATAATGACTCCCTTGCTCTTACTTGAGCCAACACTAAAGAAAATATGTCCACCCCATATCTTCCCAAATTTTTCAGCTTCCTGCGGGGAGAGATGTGTTTCTTGAAGAAACACTATATCATATTTCTTACGTTTAAGAAAAGTAATAACCTTCCTTCTTTTTATGGGGTGCCCCAACCCATTCACATTCCATGTGGAGAGAGATAGTACACTCATATTAACATTTGACATATTGATATAATACAAATAAAAAATTGTGTGTGAAAAACAAAATTATGAAGACCACATTCCCCATTAGTTAAACAATCAACCCCGGAACAAAACAAACAGAAAAAAGGAAAACGTGCGCATTTTTTGTCAGGCAAAATTACATAACAGAAAATACTTTGTGAAATAAACCCAGTTAATAGGAAGAATGAACACAAAAAATGTGTAGATTCATTCACAGAACTGCCTCAGGGATGTGATCTTCCACAAAACAAATTCCAGCTGATATAAAACCGTTCAGATTCCTCGGACAGACAAACGAATGTTCAGTGAGCCGGCTGTTATGAGTCCAGCGGATGACGTAATCATTCAATGTCCCTTAAAAAAAAAAAAAAAAACTACAGCCAGCAGGAGGAATAAGCACGAAGAACGAACAGATTAATCCACAGCTGTTCCAAATGAGTGTTATTCAACAGAACATGCTCCAGCCGCTAGGCGGAACCAATACAAAAAGAAACAAAACCGGCATCCCGGTTCCCCGGATGGTCAAGTCAATTCACTCGGAGGCTGCATAAAAGTATATACAATGACTTACATAATCCATCAGCTTTATAAAAGACATCCTTTGTGTGAGCATGTAAATATTTTGCGGTCATCCGTAGTGTCCACTCTCAACTGGCCGGGAACTTCAATGCAAATGTAATCTTCCATCAATGCAAAAGTTTCTTTAAGGAAAAGTGTTATTCACAAAACAAGCTCCAGCTGCACGGCAAAAAACCCAAAATTTCACCCAGCTTCCTCAAGAGTTAGGTACTGCGAGCCCACTCACATGAGAAACATCCAATGGTTTATTCAGTCATTGATTCTATAAAAGACATTGCCAGATTTGACATGTAAATACTTTGCGACCGTCCTTCGTTTCTATTCTCAGTTTGGCAGGAAACATCAGAGCAAACGAGATCTTTTTCTGATGTAAGAGTTTCTTACATTCCTTGAACCGATCGCGTTTCTCTCTTGTCGAACTCGCAAAGTCTGGGAACAAGAAAACATTATGGTTCTTCCAAGAAAGCTTCCCTTTGCTCCTCGCCTGGCGCAACACAAGATCTTTATCGGATGATCTCAGAAATCTGGCCAGAATCGATCTGGGCCTATCTCTCTCAGCAGATCTGTGAGCTGGCACTCTGTGAGCTCGCTCGATTTCCAGCTTGTGGCCTGTTATGTCGAGCAGACTCGGGAAAAGCTCGTCCAGGAATTTCACCATATCTCTGCCCTCCTCATGCTCAGGAATTCCAACAATTCGAACGTTATTCCTGCGGTTTCTATTTTCAAGATCTTCAAGCTTTTTAAGGAGATGTTCCAAATCAACTTTGGTCGCGGGCGGATTAGAGGATAATTCCCTCTCCGAAGATTCCAGAAAATCAATTCATTTTTCAACATCAGACACTCTTGTACCTAACTCAGAGAATTTTATTTCCATCACCGTGATCGATCGACGTATTACAGCGAGATCCTCCAAGTCAGCAAGAATCTTCTTCAACATCACCGACATGTTGGACAACTGACACTGGATCTCCTCTCTCGCTGCGCCATCCAAATCGAGTCCCCGGTCTGTAGGCCTGTCGGGGCTTTCATCCTGAATACGTAAGTGTTTTTTAATGTCTCCAGAGCCAGAGGATTTTGAGTTCTTTGCCATGTTTTACAACAAAGGACAAATGTGTAATTGGGTGTATTAAATTTCACCAGATTATAACATGAAAATAATCAAAAATTCAGCAAAGTGCGCAGAGCTCGTCGCTCACACGTCTGCTCCTTGCATGGCATCCATTTTCCTCTCGAGAGACTGGTTTTGACCTACTTGAAGGACATCACTGGACCCCTGCTGGAACCCCTTCAGTTTACTTACTTAGCAAACAGGTCTCTGGATGATGCTGTCAATATAGGACTGCATTATATCCTGCAACACCTCAACAGACCTGGGACTTATGCAAGGATCCTATTTGTGGACTTCAGTTCAGCCTTCAATACCATCATGCCTGATCTTCTCTCAACCAAACTGACCCAGCTCTCCATACCCACCCCAATCTGTTGATGGATCACCAGCTTTCTGAAAGATAGGCAGCAGTTAGTGAGACTGGGGAAACTCACATCTGGGACACTCACTATTAGCACTGGTGCTCCTCAGGGATACGTTCTCTCTCCACTGCTCTTCTCCTTGTACACAAATGACTGCACTGCAAAAGACCCCACTGTCAAGCTCCTGAAGTTTGCAGATGACACCACGGTCATCGGTCTCATCCACGACAGTGACGAGTCTGCTTACAGACATGAGGTTGATCAGCTGGCTGTCTGGTGCGGTCACAACAACCTTGAGCTGAACACGCTCAAAACAGTGGAGATGATAGTGGACTTCAGAAGAAAATCGTAAGTACACTTCAGTGTACTTACTTCGCCAGCTGAGGAAGTTCAACCTGCCACAGGAGCTACTGACAGTTCTACTCAGCCGTCATTGAGTCAAATCAGACAGAAGGAAACTACAACGGACAGTCAAGACTGCTCAGAGGATTACTGGTGCCCCCTTGCCCACCCTCCAAGACATGTACATCTCCAGAGTGAAGGTAGAATCACTCTGGACCTCACACACCCTGCCCAATCTGAACTGTTGCCCTCTGACCGGCGCTACAGAGCACTGAGCGCCAGGACATATAGGCACAAGAACAGTTCCCCATCTGTCACTCAATCGACGTTGTGTTGATGTAGTAACACTAGGGGTCGCCCTTGGGAGCCCCAAACACCTCTGATCTTTGAGAAAAGGCCAATGGGAATTGGCGTGTGAAATTTGCATGCCACTCCCCTGGACATACGGGTATAAAAGGATCTGGCTTGCAACCACTCATTCAGATTCAGAGCCGAGCAGTTGTGTTTCAGCGAGCTGAATTCCTCCACTGATCCATTCACCCTGAAAGCTGTTGGATTTACAGCGCATTACAGTGGTTTCTCCACCTCTTGCACCGGTGGTGTGCAGAGAACGCCCCTGGGTGCTTCAGAAGCTAAATTAGTATATTCTTCCTAATAAAAGAGTATATTTTCCTACTAAAAGAGTGGCACAGATGGAGCGTGTTTTTAAAGATGCCTTTCCGTCTGTGTATAATTCCTGGTTGTGGTCGCTATCTCTCTGCTTCTGACGGCCACGATCGCTGTCTCACGTGCTTGCACGCTGCCCACGTGGATACGTCGTTCGTGGTTGGGTCATGTCCTCATTGCGAGAACATGACCATGGCAACGTTGCGGATGCGGCTTTCCTTCGCCTCCCGGAGGCGAAGACGTGCACTTTTTACCCCCAGTTGTGTTCACAAAGTCGTGGACCCTGGATGTCCTTCCTCCTTAGCCCTGTGGCAAACTTGTTGCCGGCCCAGTACATGTGCTAACTTGGCCCTGTACTGGAGTAGGTGCTCCACATGCGCTGGTTGCCCATATGTAACCCCGTGTGATGTATCTTCCATGAGACGGTTCCCCCGTTGGTGAACCCGCATCTTCCTTGGGCAGAGGCCCCTCTGCCCCCAGTCGCCGTGTTTGTAGAGCTCCTTCTCCCCTGGGTAGGACCTACCACTGGACTTCTCCACATGAGAAACTGCCGACAAGACTCGGTAAGACCATGTGACGTATTTCCACACAATTTCCTCCTCCTTGGGCAGGGTGTGGTCTCTGCTGTGTCTTCCCCTTAGGAGTGACACCCCCCCGACATGGATGCTATATGGCCCCCAGCTGAATGATTTTTCCTTTTGGGGAGAAGAAAGAGAAGAGGCCACGGCTGGGGCAGCCAGTCCCCATTTTTTGGGCAGTCAACTTGTCCCCAAGGTGCAGGGGACCGTACAACACTCGTAAGAGTGTTGGGGGAGGTTACATGACAGTTGGGTGCACTGGCTACGAGGCACACAATGATCTGCCTGTCTCGCACTGCCAGTTCACGTAACACAGTTCAGCTAGTTGTGGCATTTTGTATAGGGACCCCTAGTGTCACTACATCGACACAACGTCGAGTGAGTGACAGATAGGCCACGTCCTGGTTACTTTCGAGACGTTGTGTCCCTCCTGCCACAACACTGAACTACCCGCTGAAATGGCCGGGACCTTGTCTCGGCTCCTCAGCACAAAACCTGAATGAGTGGTTGCAAGCTAGCTCCTTTTATACCCGTATGTCCGGGAGAGTGGCATGCAATTTCCACTCACCAATTCCCATTGGCCTTTTCTCAAAGATCAGAGGTGTTTGGGGCTCCCAAGGGCGACCCCTAGTGTCACTACATCGACACAACGTCTCATTCCCTCCATCAGGGAATGGAGGTTACGAAAGTAACCAGGACGTTTTTACCCTCAGGCCATTTTTATCATGGGCAACAAAACTGCCTCAGGACTCCCCCATAGTGCAATAATGTAAATACATATCTCATGTACATATGTAAATTCACATATTTAATTCAATTGTACATACCCATTCCTTGAACATACAATACCACTTGCACATGTACATACGCCATTCTGTTAGAGGTCCTGTTATTTGTATGTCTATTTATACTCCTACCTTGTTTTATATTCTGTCTCACTTTAATGTTCTGTGTGCACTTGTTTCTCCCATCACCAAAATAAAAATAAAAATAAAATAAAATAAATAAAATAATTGTGTACATGAAAACACTTGACAATAAAGCTCATTCTGATTCTGAAAATATGGACAAGTATAAAAAGTCAAGGTGTGAGAACAGAACTTTTTTTTTTAGATGGCAGTTTAAATACTGCTCTGGCTAAATTAAACCATGAAACTTTCATGTCAGGTATAAACCAAAATAACTTATAGTGGGGATGATAATGTTTTCCTTGATCTACCTAAGCAATATAGGGATTGGTTCAGTTTCCTCACAAATCAACTGTGCGTTTTTAACGGGAGTGACCGACCGAGGGACCCTGTGTCATTAAGGTGCCAAAGCCTCTACTCATTAGAAATGACAAGAGGAATCTAACAATCACTTCTTCTTGGTCTGTGCACTCTGTATTGGAAACACCAATACATTTTCCTAGCAAGTGACTACTTAAAAGTGTACTAAAGTGTATCGTTCATCATTATTTACTCACTCTCATGCTGTTCTAAACCCTTATGATGTTATAATTTTTCTAAGGAACCCAGAATTGAAATAGCATTTGTGTGGTTTGTGTAAGTAACAAATTTATATTTACAATAAGTCATTACTCACTGATCATGCCATCCCCTGATGCGTGCATCAAGTCTGCGTTCTTGTCCAGATATCAAAAATAGTCAATTTGGTTACTACACATGCAAGAATCAATGCCATTTTGGTGTCAATGATGTCAACATACCATTTTTGAATATGTAATTGATTCTGAACCTCCAGATGCAAGCTAAATATGCAGATTATCAAACATAAATACCTGTCTGTTTCTCACACACAGTTAACATCGAAAAAAATATTATTTGTGCTACCTTTTAGTTTTTGTTTGGCTTTTTATGCTTTGTTCAGAGTTCCATGAATATATCTTGGATTGGTTTTGGACTGCTGTTGTTCCTCCTGACTTTTCCCCGAACTTGTCCTCATCACATTGCCTTCACATTCCCTCCTGTGCAGGAGGTCCAGAGGTTCTCATTTCAGCATTAGGGTCAAAACCATAGACTCAGCAGTGCATCACATCTCCCTAAAGCGGCTCTGGAGTGTCTCCGTGGTAACAAGGCCTCTTCTGATGGATAGAGTGCACAAGCTGTGGCCCTTACAGAAAGCTGAGATCCCTTAGTAAGAGCTTGAAGGGTTTGAGGGTTTGAAGTGATAAGACACACACATCAGGCACTGGCTGGATACGAGAAGAGTTGACTACACAAGTTAATAATGCATGAGCAAGAACAGACATTAAGTAAATCAACAGGAGTTATGAAATGAATATGGTAAATAAGACTTTTTCTATCTTGAGGGTGCTATCATCCAGTATATTGCCAAATTAGTGAGTGTGTTCACACAACAACAAAGTGATTTGTAGGTTTGTGTATGTACTGTATGTGTGTGTGGTTTTTGTGTTAGTGTGTGTTGTGGAGTTTTGTTCACTTGTTTCTCTGTAGTACGTTCATGAATGACTCTTTCATATTTTGTTCATAAAGAGTTCTCAATGATATCACAAACAAATACATTCACAAATCGGGTGACTTGTCTTTTAGGGCATCATATTTGTATGTACGTAAACACAAAAGAGATTTGAGAGCCAAGGTGGAAAGGGAAATTCTCGATAAATAACAACTAACTGTACACAAAGCTGTTGTATGGCTTCAGAAGGCCTGGAATATAGTGCAGAGTCATTTGAAGTTCTTTTATGGTGCTTTTGTCATTTTTTCAGCTTGATCTGTGATTTCAGCCTGTTCTGTGATTGTGGTGACTTTTTGCTAAGTTATATTGCATGGTTTATTACATGTTTTTGCAATTACTGAAGCAACCAAGTCATTTTTTTGGTGCTCCTATGACACTTTCAGCTCACCCTTTTCAGGACCTGCACCCCAGTCATTTGCATTGCAAGTGTGCTCTGTCAGTTGAGCTACTGTGTATTAATTTGAAAAAAAAAAAAAAAAACTTGAATAAATCAAAGTCAATTTATAAATGGACAAATAACAAGACACATTTAAATGTTTAAATGTTTATTTAATTCATGTTTAAAAATGTTATTATATTTAACAATAAAATTGTGCATTAAAAAATCATATTTATTTCATGTTTAAAATGTCATTAAATGTAGCAATAAATGAGTACATTAATTAGTCTTTTAAATGCACTTTTGAATGCACTTTAAAAGCACCTTTTAAATTACATTTTAAAAAGGTATTTGGCAATTGATTTTCTTTTTCGTTTTGCTTTTCCTTTTCTTTTCCCATTTTCTTTTCCTTTTATTTTCCCTTTTTCTTTTCCTTTTCTTTCTCCAATTGAGAATCGAGTTAAAAAAAATGGCATTGGACTGTTGACTCATGGGAGCAACCAAGTAACTTTTGACTCAGTTATAAGACACACCCTCTCTCCCACGTGCCACTTGAAGAGGATGTAAGACAGCCTGTCATTGAATGACGGTACGAGCAGTTTACATGAGATTATTGGATCTGCAAATCCTGTGCATAAGAAAATATGGATGGGTGATACCACTTATTTTGTTTTCGATCCGATACCAATAATTTCACATCCAATATCATCGATACCGATGCCAATACTTCTATTAAATAGATTTTTTTGTTTGTTTTTGCGATTTCTTGGATTAAAATGGGTAATTTAAAATATTATTTTTTAGCAATGCTCGAATTAAGACGGGGCTGATTAGGGACCTCCCATAAGAAATAAAAAATAGACTTGGGAGGGTCCCCAAATATTTTTATTTTAGTAAAGATAATAATGACAAATACAGTTTAATTTACACAGGATACAATAAATTTAGTGAATTAATTGTTTACAATAATTAATGTCTTTGAAATTTATTTTCAGGCTATTTGTCATGTCTCTTTAAAAATGAATACGCCCCTACGCCAAAAGACAGCTTAGCGCATGTCATCATCACAGCGTGCTCGGTACACTACTATTTATATGTCTGCATGTAAGTAAACTCAATAAAGTAACGTAATAAAGGAAAGAATTATAAACTGCCAGACCTTTTGCCATTCTGTTTATATAGGTGTACAGTAACATTAACCAATCACAACCAAGTGTGTTGATAAACATGAAGTGCACATGATTGCCCACTGTTGTCCTTGAAGCAGCAATAACCTCAGCTTATTATGATGTTATTAAAGACATTTTTTTGCGTAGGACCAGCGCAAAGGTGCTGCTGTTTCTCGCGGAAGAGTGGCCAATGGCCAATGTGAACGTCCAATGCGACTGCCCTGCTCGCGCCTCGCTCGCGGATAATGTGTGTACCTGCCATTTTAACAAATATGGTGTACAAATCAATCCAGTACTAGCACGGGTGCAATAACATGCAGTATTTTCACAAAGTTTAATTGCATAAGTTACATTTAAATGTGTGTTTATATATATATATATATATATATATATATATATATATATATATATATATATATATATACAGTGTTGGGGACCATTACTTTTAAAAGTAACTTGTTAGAATATTGCGTTATTCCTTGAAAAAGTAACTAAATTCATTAAAAAGTTACTTTTTATGGAAAGTAAAGCATTACATTACTTTTGCATTACATTTTTATCACAGCCACATTCTCTTCTGCTATGCTATGCATTCCATACAAATATGTAAGCCATGCATTGCATACAAGAGACATTAAAGGTCATGCTAGCAACTGTACAACACTCATGTCAAAACAACATTCTAAACAAACAGGAGGTATATCGATGCGATCACTATTGGTCACTTTCCACCCCTTGTGGTACAAATCACTCCAAACCTGTGCCATTCGCTTGAACTGTAACACTGTAAATATTTCCCTTCCTTGGGGTACCAGTCACAGTACTCACCCATCAACATTCTCGGGAGGGTGCGTATGTAAACACGTTCTGCTGGAGACGCTGATGTAAACACAGAGAGGGTGCGCAACGGCTAAACTCATATGTGTAGCGCAGGGGTCGGCAACCTATGGCAGGCATGCCAGCATTGTTTTCATGAGCTGAATAGGAGGCTAAACAAAAAGTTAAAATGTGATAAGACTGCATGTGGTAGCGGGGGCGTGGTCAAGCATCTCTCCGGAGAGAGAGAAAGCGGTAAGGGCACTTACACCTGAGCTAAATTATGTCTAACACCTGTCTCTAATTTCAGTGAGCACGGGGAGAGCGGCATAAAAGGAGCCACACCGCCAGTAGAGAGAGAGAGAGAGACCGGCATAAGAAATGCAATTCTAGCATGAAAGTTATTGTGAAGTTGTGTGAAGCTAAAGTCAATAAGTGTTCCTGCAAAGCTGTAAAAAACTTTACAACTGGATAAATTAAAGCACCCACCTGAACTGGGAAACCTTGCTTCTCGCCTGCTCCTTTATCCCAAAACCCTTACACTGGTGCCGAAACCCGGGAATTAAGTTTGGTTGAAGATGGATGGAAGTCACCCCATAGAGTCCTCCCAGTTGGCGGAGATCCAACTAGCCCTCACTGGCCTACATCGGAGCAACCAGCAAACACTGCTTGAGCTCTGACAAGATCAAGATCGCCGGATTGTCGAGCTCCTACGCGCTCAAGCCGAGGACTGGCAGGCGATCTGGAGCCTCCTCAGCCAGGAGGCGTCCCCAGCCGCGACCCCGGACACTCACACGCCGTTACCCCCGTCCGCATTACAGAAAATGGGGATGGCGGACGACCCCGAGGCCTTCCTGGATTTGTTTGAACGGACCGCCGAGATCTGGGGCTGGCCGCTCGGCCAATGGGCGGCCCGACTTATCCCGCTGTTGTCCGGGGAAGCCCAGCTCGCGGCTCAACAACTGCCAGCGATGAGTCTCCCGGCCTACGGAGATTTAAAGAAAGCCATCCTGCAACAGGTTGGTCGGAGTCCAGAGGAAAGTTGTCAACTCTTCCGGAGCTTGAAGTTGGAGAGCTCTGACAGCCCATTTGCCTTCGGCCAACGGCTCCACAACGCCTTCCGAAGATGGTTGCTAGCAGGGGACCGCAACGTCGACGGGATCATCGACCAGGTGGTACTGGAACAATTAATACATCGTCTGCCAAAAGGGACGGCGGAGTGTTCCAGTGCCACCGCCCGGCGTCGCTGGAGGAAGCCGTCTGGCTTGCGGAGGACCACATGGCGGCAATCCCGAGGGCGGAAGAGCCCTCCTACACTCTCTTTCCTCCCTCTGTCTCATCCCCCTCCCCTCTCTCCTCTCATTCTGCTCTCTCTCCAGGTCCCGTTCCTGCCCCACACAGATGAGGAAGACTTCAGCCCCTGAGACCAGTTCTCCAGGTGTGGGAGGCGACACCTTCCCCTATCCCGATGCCCTGCCGCTCTCCCCCTCAGGGGGGGCACCTGCCGATGCAAGTGCGGGCATAGCACCTAGGCCAGCCTGCTGGAGGTGCGGAGACCCGGGCCACTTCCGGGATCAATGCCCTCTGATGGAGTTGGGGACGGTGGTGCGGGTCCCTGACCTCCCACAGGCTGCCCTCGACCGGGCCGGAGCGTACAGGATACCGGTAAGTGTCAAGGGGGGTACTCCCCAAGCGACACCGGGTGTAATCAAACCACTATCCACCAACGCTTGGTTCAACCCGAGGCATTGGGCACAACTAAAACGGTGAGGGTGAAATGTCTAAAGAGGATACAACCCAACTTTTGATTCCATGGAGCCATCGGGAAATGGTATTCCAGGCGGCTCATTATAATCCCATGGCGGGTCACTTAGGAGAAAGGAAAACACTGAACTGTCTAATAGCCCATTTCTACTGGCCAGGCATTGGTGGCGATGTCCGCAGGTGGTGTGCGGCATGCCGCGAATGCCAGCTGGTTAACCCACCAGCCACCCCAAAAGTGCCATTGCGCCCTCTCCCTTTGATCGAGGTCCCCTTTGAGAGAATTGGAATGGACCTCGTCGGGCCATTAGAACTGTCAGCACGCGGACATCGCTTTGTATTGGTCCTAGTGGACTATGCAACGCGACATCTGGAAGCATTGCCCCTTCGCAACATCTCAGCATGCAGTGTTGTGGAGTCACTCTTCAAAATAATCTCCCGGGTGGGGATTTCGAAAGAAATCCTCACCGATCAGGGCACAACGTTTATGTCACGGACACTACGTGAACTGTATAAGTTGTTGAGTATTAAATCGATTCACACCAGTGTGTAGCATCTTCAAACGGATGGCCTGGTGGAACGATTTAATAAAACCCTCAAAAACATGATTCGTAAGTTCGTGCATGACGATGCTAAAAATTGGGATAAATGGCTCGACCCCCTGTTATTTGCAGTACGAGAGGTCCCGCAAGCCTCCACTGGCTTCTCCCCATTCGAGCTGCTGTATGGGCGACTCCCACGCGGTGTGCTTGATGTATTGCGAGAGGCCTGGGAGGAGGGACTTTCAAACAGCAAAAATGAAATTCAGTACGTTCTTGATCTTCGAGCAAAACTCCACACTTTGGGACAGCTAACACAGGAGAACTTGCTCCAAGCTCAAGAACGACAGCACCGACTGTATGACAGAGGAACTCAGCTATGGGAATTTGCACCGGGAGATAAAGTGCTTGTATTGCTTCCAACATCGAGCTCTAAATTACTCGCCAAGTGGCAAGGGCCCTTTGAGGTCACACGACGAGTGGGAGATCTCGATTATGAGGTTAAACGAACCGATAGAGGGGGCACACGTCAAATATACCACCTCAGTCTCCTGAAATTGTGGAGGGAGGCGGTCCCCGTGACGTTGGCTACGGTAGTTCCTGAGAAGGCGGAGCTCGGACCGGAGGTGAGTTCAAAACATAACCATTTCACCCCGGTCACTTGCGGAGACCACCTCTCACCGAGTCAACTCGCGGAGGTTGCTAGGTTGCAACAGTTTTTGCAGATGTGTTCTCCCCTCTACCAGGGCGTTCAAACCTCATCCATCACCACATCGAGACCGAGCCGGGGTCGTGGTACGTAGCCACCCCTATCGATTACCCGAACACAAGAAGAAGATCGTTCGGGAAGAATTGGATGCAATGCTCGATATGGGGGTAATAGAAGAATCCCACAGCGATTGGTCCAGCCCAGTTGTTCTAGTGCCTAAGAGCGACGGGTCTGTACGATTCTGTGTGGATTATAGGAAAGTCAACACGGTGTCTAAATTTGATGCGTATCCAATGCCTTGCGTTGATGAGTTGCTCGATCGGTTGGGCACTGCTCGATTTTATTCGACATTGGATTTGACAAAGGGTTATTGGCAGATCCCCTTGACACCAATTTCCCATGAAAAATCCGCCTTCTCCACACCATTTGGATTACACCAATTTGTGACACTTCCGTTCGGTTTGTTTGGAGCCCCGGCTACGTTTCAGCGTCTCATGGACCGAATCCTCAGACCGCATTCAGCTTACGCTGCTGCCTATTTTGATGACATCATCATTTATAGCAATGATTGGCAGCGGCACATGCAACATCTGAGGGCGGTTCTGAGATCGCTGCGCCGAGCGGGACTCACAGCGAACCTGAAGAAGTGCGCGATTGGGCGGGTGGAGGTACGGTATCTGGGGTTCCACTTGGGCCACGGGCAGGTGCGTCCCCAAATTGACAAGACAGCGGTGATTGTGACCAGCCCAAGACCCAAGACCAAAAAGGGGGTGAGACAGTTCCTGGGGCTGGCTGTCTATTATAGAAGGTTTGTGCCTAATTATTAGGACGTCACCAGCCCGCTGACTGATCTCACTAAATAGGGAGCTCCAGACCCGGTCCAGTGGACAGAGCAGTGTCAGCGGGCGTTCACGCAAGTTAAAGCTGCACTTTGCGGGGGGCCGCTTTTACATTCACCTGACTTCTCTCTCCCTTTTGTTTTACAGACAGATGCTTCAGACAGGTGGCTGGGGGCCGTACTCTCACAGGTGGTGGGGGGGAGGAGCGCCCGGTGCTGTACATTAGCCTTAAGCTCTCCTTGAGGGAAACTAAGTACAGCACCGTAGAAAAGGAGTATCTCGCCATCAAGTGGGCGGTCCTCACTCTCCGATACTACCTGTTGGGGCGGGCCTTCACCCTCTGTTCCGATCACGCCCCACTCCAGTGGCTCCACCGCATGAAAGATACCAATGCCCGGATCACCAGTTGGTATCTGGCTCTTCAGCTGTTTAAGTTCAAGGTGGTCCACAGACCGGGGGCGCAGATGGCTGTCGCTGACTTCCTTTCCAGGAATGGGGGGGAGTGGTAGGCAGGCCGGACGCCGCCCCGGCCTGAGTCGGGCGGTGGGGATAAGTGGTAGCGGGGGCGTGGTCAAGCATCTCTCCAGAGAGAGAGAAAGTGGTAAGGGCGCTTACACCTGAGCTAAATTATGTCTAACACCTGTCTCCAATTTCAGTGAGCATGGGGAGAGCGGCATAAAAGGAGCCACACCGTCAGTAGAGAGAGAGAGAGAGACCGGCATAAGAAATGCAATTCTAGCACGAAAGTCATTGTGAAGTTGTGTGTAGCTAAAGTCAATAAGTGTTCCTGCAAAGCTGTAAAAAACTTTAAAACTGGATAAATGAAAGCACCCACCTGAACTGGGAAACCTCGCTTCTCGCCTCCTCCTTTATCCCAAAACCCTTACACTGCAGTATACAGAACAGACTTGTGCAGCGCATGCAAGCCATTCATGCATCACAAGCCGGCAGCGCTTCACGTTCGGTTAATCGCGTGAGTAAACACGCCAGCTTTGCTTCGGTCAGGCTGCACGGATGACAGCCTACATTCAGTGTTTCATTTGTTTCTTTTTGCTTTCAGAACAACACGTGATGTAATAAAGAAAACACCACCTTTAATCCTTGAGATTTCCAACCCAGCATACAGGTACACCCTCCTTAAACCATAGTCACACTCAAAATTACATTAAACAATTAAAAGAGAAAACATAAACCCACATCATGAGGTTCAACAATCTGGGTCTATTCAAAATATAAATAAAAAAAAAGTGCCTCCCACGACCTTGTCAGCTCTTCATGCACTTCCGGAAAGAAAGGAACGGGGGCAGGGCGTGGCTTTGAGCGGAGCTGCGAGCCCAGGAACCAATCATCGAGCCGCGAGGGTTCAGGGAAGAGCGAAGGGTTCCACTCTTGCCGACGCTCACGGCTGCCCGGGAAAGCATGTCGTCATCTCCGTGTCAGCCTGTGACTGGGAAATCATCCCCGAAGGGAGGAGCCCAGCTGAGGCTTCCGCGTCCGACTGGACGAGCCTGCTCTCCGATGCTGCACTCGAGAGCTCATGCCTTTGCGGGCTCCGAATAAGAGGTCGAATTCGCCGTGAGACAAGCCAGGGAATGGGAGGTCCGTGGGGGGATACCCGGCGGAGGCTGTCCCATTGGGGTCCCCAAATCACCCCCAGTGCTAGCTGCGCTGGCCTCATACCCATGGGTAAAAGGACCGAGGCGGGGAGCCTCTGGGGTGGCTTGCTTTCTTACGAAGGCGGGCCGCGACCACATCGTTGCCATGGACATGTCCTCGCAATGTGAACATGACCATCCACGAACGCTGTCTCCGCGTGAGCAGTGCCCAGACATGAAAGACAGTGATCCTGACCGTCAGAAGGCGAGAGATAAAGAGCGCAACCAGGAATAACACAATCGTAAAAGCATCTTTAAAAAGATGCGTTTTTAAAAAGACGTTCCGCGTGTGCCGCTCTTTTAGGGAAATATACTCTTATAGAGAAATATACTCTTATTTCTGCCGAAGCGCCCAGGGGCATTCTCTGCATTGCACCAGTGCAGAGGGGGGAGAAGCCGCTGAAATGCACCGTCAGATCCAGCAGAGGTGAATGAACCGTTGTGGGAATTCAGCTCAGAGAGCATGACCGTTTGGCTCCGAAGAGAAAAATCTGAATGAGTGGTTGCATACCAGCTCCTTTTATACCCGTATGTCCGGGGGAGTGGCATGCAAATAACACATCGCCAATTTTCATTGGCCTTTTATCAAAGACCAGAGGTGTCTCGGGCTCCAAAGAGTGACCCCTAGTGTCACTTCATCGACACAACATCGAGTGAGTGACAGATAGGGAACTATGTTATATTTTAGCATCTTCAAAGTGGCCACCCTTTGCCTAGATTTTGCAGAAACTCTCTACTCTTGGCATTTTCTAAACTAACTTCTTCAGGTATCACCCTGGAATGCTTTTTAAACAGTATTGAAGGAGTTCCCATCTATATGCTGGGCACTTAGTGGCTGCTTTTCTTAATTATACGGTCCAAGTCATCCATTTCAAAAACTTTTTTTTTAATTTTTTTTTATAAAATTTTAGTTTTATAATGAAATAAATTAATATGTTGGCACAATTATATTTTTGTCTACAAAACTAATTTCAAACATTTAAGCATACGCCTTCAGATCAAAGGTTTTTAAGATCATGAGAAACTTTTCAGGCAAGTGACCCCAAACTTTTGAACGGTAGTGTGTGTATATATATATATATATATATATACATTTAGCAGGGAAATAAATTTACAGCGCAAATGAGTATGATTACTCCAGTATGATTAGAGTATGATTACTCCAGAGATGCTTGTGCATCAGACGGTGGAAATGTCCCACCCCTTACTGAAATGGAAAATATTATTGGTTAGCAAATATCCAATCGCATCTGAAATGAATGTTCTGATTGGTGAATCAGCTTAATCGGACTGTCTGTCTTGCCTGTGCCCTCAGTTGCACTCCCGCAGCTCCGTGCACGTTTAGAGAGAATCTCTGTACTCTTTTTAAAATAAAATAAAAAAAAAACAGTTCATTATACGGTGCTGCGGCATAGGGTTAGTAGACTGAAAATGTTCCGGGTCAAAAGCCTACTCGTTGTTCTGGCAGCCATACGTGTCATCATTTATTTCAGGTGGGCATACGCAAAATTCTAAGATAGATAGGTGGGTATACGGCGTATGCCTTCGTATGCCCTAGACTACACTACTGGCAATATTATATATAATAATTTCAATACATCATATTTATTGATGTAATACATGGACTATATTTAAAAAAAGCTAAAATGTCAACAAAGTTTTGAAAATCTAATGATAAAATAAAATCTGTAAAATGTATATACCTGTAATTTAACAAGTTAGAAGGTCCCCTTTATAATGAATAACAGCATTAGCTGAAAGAGAATTCCTTTCATACTGTTTGTAAGCAAAATTGACATTATAGCTGAAATATACCCAAATTAATTTAAATTAAAAGCGAAATAAAAATCGAATCATGATATCGTGATGTATCGCAATATATATCGAATCGTGACATGTGTATCACAATACGTATCGTATCATGAGGTGGCTGGTGATACCCAGCCCTAGTTACTACCCATTTCTGTACAGATTTGGTAATGATTTAATTATATGGGGTGTCAACTTCACAGAGGTGCTTTACAACAGGATCTGGCATATTCTTCATCGGCTCGGTACCTCAAGCGGTGAAGTAGGTTGAGGCAAATGGCAGTTGCTGCGCGTTTCTGGGCACGGGTCGGGAGGCTGGTTCTGTTGACAGCATCACGATTGCCAGCTCCCATCCTGGACACCTATCTCTGTGCACGCTCAGGTAGGGCCGCGTTCACCATTTCACAGCAACGGTGAATGAGCCACCATTAACTTCTGATATGCTTCGCATCCGTTTCTTATGCACGGGATTCGCAGATCCAATAATATCAAGTAAACTGCTCGTACCATTGTCCAGTGACAGGCCGTCTTACATCGTATTCGAGTGGCACGTGGGAGAGAGGGTGTGTCTTATAGCTGAGTCGAAAATAAAAAGGAAAAAGAAAAGGAAAAGCAAAACAAAAAAGAAAAGCCATTGGCAAATGGATGAGGAAAAGCAATTGGCAAATGAATTAAGAAAAGCAATTGCCAAATACATTTTTAAAACGCAATTTACAAGGTGCTTTTAAAGTGTATTAAAAAGTGCATTTAAAAGACTAATTAATGTACTAATTTATTGCTACATTTAATGACATTTTAAACATGAAATAAATATGATTTATTAAAGCACAATGTTATTGTTAAATATAATGACATTTTTAAACATGAATTAAATAAACACATTTAAATGTGTCTTTTTTTTTTTTTTTTCATTTATAAATTGACTTCAAATACAAATGAATAGACTGATCATTTATTCCTTCATTATTTTTTAATTGGCACTCCTGGGCTTCAGCAGGTATGGATTGACAAATGGAAAAAGAAAAGGAAAAGTCAAAGAATAAAGAAAAGCAATTGGCAAATGAATGAAGCAAAGCAACTGGCAAATGGGTGAAGAAAAGCAACTGGAAAACGGATGAAGAAAAGCAATTGCCAAATGCTTTTTAAAACGCAATTTAAAAGGTGCATTTAAAAATGACTTATTAATGTGCTGTTTAATTGCTAAATATAAGTACATTTTGAAACATGAATTAAATAAACACATTTAAATGTGTCTATTTATTTGTCCATTTATAAATTGGTTTATTTATTCACATTTTTATTTTCAAATGATTTATTCCTTAATTCTTTTTTAAAAGGCACTCCAGGGCTTCCATAAGAAACTGCTGTGATATGCACAATGTTACAAACAAAAATCTTTTTGCAAAAATGTAGCTACAGTAATGTGATTCTATGAGATCAGATTGCATTTTTTGTAGCTTGCCAGCCTATGTTTACATTCACTTTCATCATGGAAAAAAGCAGCCGGGACATTCTCTAGTATTCTCCTTCTGCATTTCACAGAAGAAAGAAATCGTACAGGTCTGGGACAATTTAGGTGAATTATTCTTTTAAAGGATCAGAAGAAATTCTGGTGTAAGATGCCAAGAAACTTGACCTATAGTCACTCCCAGTAATGGATTATTACTATAGTGGTAACAGACGTGGGAAAAATTTAAACAGGAACCTACATTATATTGTATGTACATTTTAATTATTGTCATTGCAGTGATTTGGAACTCTTTCCTTCTGCCAAAAACCACTCAGGGCCGCTAGGCTAAAGGCTACAGATTTGATTAGTGATGCAGTGACCAGATGCTGCAGTACAGTAGCCAAATCTTTACAGCTGCTTTCAATAAAATGAAGTCAGAAAGGGTGAGAGAGTTAGGGGCAAAAGAGACATCACCATATGCATTGTGCAAACTGGTGATTACTTGACCATGCTGTGTGGATTGGTTAAAGACCTGCATTTTGTTTTTAATCATGGCCTTATGTATGTTCCACTCATGATGCATTGAAAAATATCTGGACCTTACGTGCTTCTGCCTTTCAAAAGGCAAAGTGCTCAGTTGTTAGACTGTTAAATCACAAGACAAAGTGAGCTGTGCATTGCTTGGTTGGGATTGCTGTAATCAGCCCCATGGTTAGCCTAATGTGTGCATTTAAGTTTGAGCATGTGTGTTCAAGTGTGTGTGTGTGTTTGCGTGTAGGAACAGTCAATCAAATAGAGTATTTATGTGTGAAATTCAGAGCAGGTGGCAGCGCAACAGGACGACGAGGTGACAGGACCATGTTGTGTAGGCTATATGTGCATGTGTTTGTGTTGTGGTGGTTAGACGACAGTTCAACACTATATAAAGTACATCTCTCCAACACCTGTGGATTGCTGACATATCTTTCATTCTTCATATAGCTCTGTGTCATGCTGTGTTTACAGTGATGGATAAATAAAACTGGAGAGATTGATTTATAAATGAAAACTAGAAAGATTGTTTAGCTGGCTCCAGTTCCTGTATGTGTCTTAATAGCAGCTCAGCACTGGATGAAATTTCACCTCACATGTAGTAATACTCTATAGACAAAATGTTTATGATTTATTGAGGCATAGTAGTTAAAAATGGAGCTAAACAAGTTCTGGCAGCTACACTATAGCCTAAACTGCTTTTTGATCACCCTTTTAGCCCTCTGTTTGTCCTTGACATACACCATATTTGAAAGTTCCCAAATGCACTTCATGATAATATTGATGCAAATATGGAATACAACACAAGTGTTCTTTATTAACAAACAGAAATGCTGAGGGATGCTTTAATCATATGAAAATTATATTAAATATCTAATCTGGTCAAAGTATTTGCTGTGGTCATTTTTGGCTTGGTATGTGGTGCAGTCACGCTGGTTTGCAATGTGCCACTATATTTTGTCCAATCACTGGTGAGAATTTAGACCTGACAGCTAAACAATGGGCCTTTGGAAGAAGAAGAAGTCGTCCCCCACCCACCCCCCCCCCCCCCAAAAAAATAAATAAAATAATAATAATAATATATATATATATATATATATATATATATATATATATATATATATATATATATATATATAATATTTTGGCACATTGCAAACCAGTGTGACTGCACCACATACCAAGATGAAAATGACCAGAGCAAATATTTGAGTTTTTCATGGGAAAGCACCACTCAGAGTTGGAAATTAATAATAATAATAATATATACTGTATATTAGGCATATAATGATACACAAATTTCATGATACGATACGATACAAATGTTCCACTCAAACTTATTCAAGGATTCAACATAAATGTCTTTTAAATCATAAACGACACAACAGTGTCTGACAATGGCAACAAAAAAAGGCCTCTATAATAAAGTAACTTAAACAAGAGTGCTGCATTTATTCTGTTTGATTGTAAACTATATGAAATCACAATTTTCTTGGGAATTGTTTTTTTTTTTTTTTTTTTTTGGTCTACACTCAAGTCATTTGCATATCACTTTTCACAATACACATAGTTTCAAATCAGCTTTATAGAAAATCATGCCTTGTTGTCTGAAAGCCCTCTGTGAACAAGCTGAAGTGACTGTAGCAAGGGGAAAAAAAATCTTTACATGTTATTTAGTGGTAGAAAAAACTTGAGAGGATCCTGACCTTTTCTTTTACATTATATTTACATAATCCAATATTATTTAGCAGTTTGAGCAAAAACCGGTAGGCACACGTAATTTTTTTGGCCTCTTTCCCCCGTTTCACGTTGCATGAAAACTTTACCGTCGTTATTACTGGCTTTTAACATGTGCACAAGTGCTGTGCTCATACCCGTTTACATTTCGACGTCAAAACCAGAGCATAATAAGTCTCATGTAATCACGGGTTTCTTACGTTTTCAGATTTTTTAAAAAGCTTGTTTTTGTTACTTACGAGCATCTTGCTTAGTGTCATGCTCTTTGTCATCTGGGAGAGGCTGGCTTTTAAATGTAACTTTGCTGCTGCTGTGTTTCTGCATCGCAAATCCACCAATTTGCGTGGTGATGTCGGCGTAAATAAAATGACGTTTGATGTACTGTAGCACTGGGACATGACACCGTTGTATGGCAAATTCAACAAGCTGTAATGCTACAATCTTTTACCATCAAACTTCTCGCTTATGTACTGCAAATATGTTGCTCTGTATTTCCTGTGAGCGCTCAGCGCACCCTCACTGTGGAGGAGATTGTTTGCCAGCTCTCTGTGTTGCACTGCTTGGTTTTAATTACACTATAATGTGTTTGTTTATGTATCGTACGGTATATATATACACAGGGTTGGGAGGGTTACTTTTGAAATGTATTCCATTACAGATTACAGAATACATGCTGTAAAATGTCATTTGTAACGTATTCCGTTAGATTACTCAAGGTCAGTAACATATTCTAAATACTTTGGATTACTTCTTCAGCACTGGTAGATTTTTTCACTTGTTTTGACCATAAAACCTCTGCCAGTACAGTGACAAAATACACGTTAAAAATACATTCTCTGAAAAACCTAAATATCTTGTGCAATGCTGTTTCTAAAACAAGATCAATCAAATTGATCTTGTTTTAAGGATTTTTAGATATTTTTACAGGAAAACAATACAAAAATTATTATCAAGAATAAGATTTTTGCCCTAATATAAAAGGTCTTACTAGAAAAAAGAAATTATGATCCAACGTGAATTTTCTTGATAAAACAATATGATCGTGCCTGGTAACGTGCATGTAAAATGGCTAGAAATAGCATTTTAGCTTAGCATGAAGCTGACAATTTACACAAGGTTTATTTCTATTTCTTCTGCTCCAAACTTACTTCAAACTTACTTCTCTGTCTGCTCATATGAATGTAACACATCATAAAAAAGTGTTTCACTGCTGTTCAAATGCACTTTGGATCACATCATTTATATAAATAATTTCCATCTGAAAGGAACAAATATTAAATGAAACAAATGACAATAAAATGCAAAGTAATCTCTTCAGTAATCAAAATACTTTTTGAATGTAACTGTATTCTAATTACCAATGATTTAAATTGTAACTGTAGTGGAATACAGTTACTTATATTTTATTTTTTAAATACGCATTCCCGTTACATGTATTTCGTTATTCCCCAACCCTGTATATATATACATTATATATATATATATATAGAGAGAGAGAGAGAGAGAGAGAGAGAGAGAGAGAGAGAGAGAGAGAGAGAGCATATTAGACTTATGGACAACTTAAAAAAATAATACAAAATCTATATGTTGAGATAAATATTCCTGACATTCCTGACCTCAAGTCAGTGAATAATATAACAAAATGCAGAGACAAGGAAAATATGAAGAAAATTTTTATTCACAAGAAGAAACAATGGTATCCCAAGCTGCCATAATATACATTTATACAGAGGGTCAGAAAATTCTTTAAACATTTTTTTTTTTTTACAAAATATGATTTGAAATATGACTCAACATACATCATCAGCTTTCAAAACAAGTTTCAGTTTGGTGTCGGTTAAATCCATGTCCATAAAGTATAATGAATGCCAGCATAATAATTACAAAATTCTAATAAAATGAGAAAGTTTTGAAAAACTAAAAATACAAACCTCATGCAGCATCTTGAAAAAGGGCCTGAGAGTATGTTTATAAAGGTAAATATTTTTTTTTTGTTTGTTTGTTTTTTTCTTTCTCCTGTCAATGACAAAAAGTAACTCAAATGTTTTATGAGATCTAAAGGTTATTCACAGCCTTACTTCACTAGACAAGAAACATGAAAGCCATTCTGGCAGCTACATGTGAAAACATTGAATCACTTTTGTCAGCAAAAGTTTGACATCAAAAAAATTGCAGATGTTCTTTTACAGCAGTTGAGATTAACTCACGGAGCACTATAAGGTATTGATCGTACAATTCTGAAACTAGTGAAGGCTAGCTCTCAAGACAATCATTTGTGCTAAAAGCTTAGCACTTTGAGGTTGTTTGTTCAAGACCGTGATTGCATGTATGCATAGGACTAAGGCTTGGATCTGTATCCACAGTGTATGTCATAAAAAACCTGCAGCGTGTCATCAGCTTAAGCATTGCATCATGGATTTAATAATGTTGAACATGGCTAAATGTCAGGTAAGATTATTTTTTGTCGACATTCAAGAAGAACCTCCCCTTACTATAAAGTATCTACCCTGCTGAAAAGACCAGTATATGTCACCAGTACATGTTGTGTTTTGGATGCGGGTCTTAGCATGGGACGCTGATATGCTGGTGTCCCCAACAATCTTATTATTTATCTTAACCAGCAAGACTTCCTTGGTCACCCAGCTTCACCAGAAAGATGATGCTGGCCTAAACTGGTCTTTTCAAAAGGATATTAATAGCATTTAATATGTCATTGAAGGGGCCACGATATGTTAAATCTCATCAGATATTTTAAGGTTCATTCTAAGTCACTGAAGCTGTTGTCTGAATTGTTTTGGAGAGGACTGACTCTTTATTGTACCGCACAATGTCACCTCACCCCACTTTAATCATGCCCCCAGCTCTTTAATGCAGATCACAATGTGTCCACAGAGAGAGGCTGTGCTAGACATGACAGGTTACACTGATGAATGTTCTTTGCCAAAATGTCTATTTAAAGGAACAAGAACAACAGCTCAATCTGTATTTTAATAGATATCACCTCTCCAACAAGACACATCCATTGCAAGCATGACAATGATGTTCAGCTGATGCACAATGTCAATTTATTTATCTGCTGAGGACCAGTATTGAGTGTTTTTAATTAAAATGTTCGAATTTACATTCACATTCGAGGTGGCTAAGCACCTTATAGGCAAATCTAGTACCAACTCAATTCACCCCACAAGATTTTCTGCAACTGTTGTTTTTACTAGAAAATTCAACGTTAAAGGTGAAGTGTGTAATTTAGTGTAACAAAGTTGACTTGCAAAAACAATGACTATTTAACAGGTTTCCAGAAAACTCCCACCAACTTCCACTGGTCAAGCAAACAGATAGTCCCACCTCAATCTATTGGTTGAGCTAATGGTGCTATGTCTGACTGGGGTGCATTTCCCAAAAGCATTGTTAGCCATCTATGGTCACAGTTCCATTGTTACCAACTTAGTTCAACAATTTGTTTTTTACCAAAACTGTAGTTCCAATGAACATTTGCAAACAGCATCGCAAAGTTGTGTGGTTGGAAATACAACTCTACACCTGTAGTTAGAAGCACAGTTCCTTGTTAGTTTAATGTGAAGACATGATTTGACTTTGCAAAGGCTCCTATATCTTTATTTCATATATATCTTTCATTCTGTCAAGACTTGGAAAATGGCTTATTCCAGGATTTTGGAGAAAGTGGTGTTCTGAAACGTGAATGCAGCCATTTCAGGTATTAAAGGTTGTGAAGAGAAAGCCCTTTATCACTCATGGTACCTGTTGGAGAACAAGGCTTATGTTAACGCTTAAGTAGTTTTTTAAGAGTGTAAAATGCTCAAGTGTGTTGGGGGATCCCGAAGTCTGGGGTAGAGGGATACCCCACTATTGCAGCGCAATTATCTGTCGCATTACACAGTGCAGATGCCGCTTTCATGTCTACAGCAGCTTTCAAGGAAGTATAGGTCTCTGCGGAACAATAACAGGCATTTCCCAATCTGTGGGCATTTTCAAACCAGGATGGGAGTTTTTCAACTATCCAATGAAAGTAGGAAATCTCAATGTAGTAATCAGTAGGTGTTTCCAAACCAGGATGGGCATTTGTCAAATTTTCAATGAAAGTTGAGAATCTCAATCTAGTAGACAAATCGTATAGCGGTTGAAAAAATGCCCATCCCAGTTTGAAAATGTCCACTGATTGGAAAACGCCCATTTTTGTTCTGCAGAGACACAAGTCTCCTTTCGCGCATTAAACAGCTTTCTGGTGTATATGTAAATGAGCTATTATAATTTGATATCCGCAGAAGTTATTACGCCACCCCCTGCATAACGTCATTAATGACAGCTCCACATTGTGGTTCAAACAATGTAAGTGCGACATAATTAATACGGTTTCTGGAAACAATCGTGACTAGCTATTTAATTTCTCCAACAATGCATTGTACTGTTGTATGGGAAATGCACCCCTGGTTGGGAATCGGATGCTCAAACAAACAGAGCAAATTTTTACAGTTGCCATAGCGTTTACACTTTTTGTAATGGATCATTTACAGTTGTCTATGCATATTAAGTAATAAAAAAAAATACGTATTTTAACATTTTTTGTCTGTATTTTACACACTTCACCTTTAAAGGTGGATATGCATAAATATTCAGTCCAGCTTTGAATACTCAAGGTAACCAAATCAGATTGGGCAAATATTTTTTTTAGGAAAACTGGCTTGCATCACATAAGACTGAAAATTCTTCAGTGACATTTTAATTGTGTTCCTTAAAAAAAAAAAAAAAAGATATATTTGATTTGCAAAATGTAAAAAATTCACTCATACGCTAACAAGAAATAGAACATAAGGCTCAAAAGGTTTAATAACAATATGCTGACAGAGGTGATAGTTTAGGAGGCAAAGTGAGGAAAATCAGCTTATTGCTCTCCTTCCGCACCCAACATTATATTTTACACACTGCATGATCATATAAATACACTATACAATGCAATAAAATAAATGTCAAAAAAAAAAAAAAAAAAAAGTGGTTCTGCTTGGGTATGCTGGTCTTAAAACTAGCACCAGTAGAACAAATAATGATTGACAAACAATCTACTAAACAGTCATTTGATAAAGGCACTTTGTGGTGTGGTGGAATAACTCTTCGGTAAATGAGAATAGTTTTTTCTCTTTCCTCAGGTCAGGAAAGGTGTCAAACGCACTAAAGCTTGTTTGCTTTCCATTTGAGTAAGTCTATACAATATGTTTGTTATGAGGCACTGCATATTACCAGAGCTATTTTCTCTTTTACAGAAGATAACAAGTTCCTTCTTCATGCAGAATTCAGTGTTCTGTCCTATTATTACGATCTTCCTTTGTTTCATTTTTGTTTTCTCAGAATCGCCGGACTGGCTGCTACATTTCATTATCCTTCCGTTCAGACATCCAGGGTTCTGTCTTACTTTCTCCATCCATCCATCTCTTTCTGCAGTATATCAATATCCACATCCTGCTCTTATACCTCCACCTCTCGCGAACCTTCCTGCACATCAGATGCTACACGGATATCGAAGCAGGTGACCATCATGACGCGGGACTTGCATAGGTTGACACAGTATTCCAGTTCAGTCGTCGCCTGCTCTAACGCCTCAAGGTACTCCTGCGACTCCTGATCCATATCCTGTTCCACCTCAACTGTGAAAAACAAACCAGCATCGTTTTACATAAAAATACACTGGTATTTAGAATTTAGCATTTATTTTTTTAGCAACTTTCACATTTATCTGCAAGATAATAATTTTTTTTTTTTTTAAAACGTACATGTGATTTAACCTTTTCGCATGTACGATCAAACCAGTGAGATTACACTAGGTGATCAAACTGGTGTGATCTGCATTTGTGCTGCTGTTTACCAGGAGAGAACGACTGAAGCGAATGTCATAATGAAACAGCTGCTCAACTAGTATTTTTACTTCACAATATCATTATTGTTTATGTTACAAAGATTCAAATAATCACAAAATAAAAGTTTAAAGCTGTTACCATCTGAGCTGGCTGTTTTGATGCAGCAACGCGGCACTGTTTTCTGACATCAAACAAAGAATGTATAAACTAGTTAGCACACTTGAGCCTTTACCCAGTTCTCCCGTCACTCTCGTCACCTTGCAACAAAGTGAAAGGGCTAGTTTTTTAGAACCATCTTTGCTGTGACTCAGAATCCCTTGCAGCATTGCGATATAAACAACATGGCGCACATACAACCGCATCTTATCTATCATAATCAATCATTATAAACATCTTAAAATCACATATGTTTAATAATATTATATTAATTTCTCCAGTATGTCTGTTGGTAAGGCAATTTTTTTTTTTTTTTTTTAAATACAGCACACATTAAAATACAAAATTAGTCAGTACAGTAAGAACTCACCTGCAAAGAGGTAAAAGGCTTATCATTAAATGGATGAAATAAGTTTTGTGGTACAACTATTACTTCTAAGATACATTTAATTTGTTTTTAGGAAAACAAAATATTGATTTGACAGTTTTAATTAGTTTAACATTTTTGGTCACTACATAGGTTAATTATCATACTTCCATTTGTGCTATTTCATAGTTTTGATGACTTTTATAAAAATAAAAAAATAAAAAAAAATCAAGAGCGAGTAGATATGTCCAAACTTTTGGTAGTGTAAAAGGTATGTCTAATACTTACACTCTCCTATCCACTTGCTGGGGTCCATCATTAGTCTAGACTTGGTGTCCTCCAGCTCATCTTTCAGAGTCTTATGTTTGGCTCTGAGATTTTTTACCTGTTGTTGTCGTTTCTCAAGAACCTTCAATTTAGTGTTCAAAAACATCAGGCCCTGTGGACAGAAGATGCATATGACTTTGATTAAAAATACTGTAGCAATTCCATTCCATATACATTTGGTTGTAAGACTGAGGGGAAACCTTTTTTAGGCATACTATTGAGTGAGAGTGAATTTCACATTGGTGTAGTGAAGGACTAGAAGGAAAAGGGGTGGTGCAGTGCAGGTTTCACAAAATTACTTCAATTTGTCCTTGACTGTGGCATTTGCTGAACAAAAGAACCACAGGATACAGAACTAGAATGTTACTGTGATATTTTCCAGACATTGTAATGGAAGAATACAAGCTTCCTCCCATGGTCTTGTGTTATAGTTTGATTCACTTATACAATCAAGTCACATCTATGCTGATTAATCAACATACCTTCTCAACATCCTGAACTGACTGTTGAAACAACGAGGAAAAAATGTCAGGCGATCTCTATAATAAGAACTGGGGATATATACAACATACATCTAGACTTGCATTATCCAATCAATAGCTGCATCCAACAATTCACAAACAACACCTCTGGGAAAACACCCTTGTTTGCTACTACAGAAAGCACTTTATGCATGGCAAATCTTGAGCCAATTCCAAGTTTTTAGCAATACCAAGTGGCCATAATAACTCTAAAGACAATTTGAGGATTGTCTTCTTGAATCTATTTGAGAGTAAAGCAAAGCATCATTCTGCTGATTTAATGCACATTCCCTTAACAAATCCATGCTGGGATGCTCATACGTGAGAGCACTTAAATAACTGGTGGAAGAGGAAAACAATAGTATGCCTTCAAGCAAATATAGATAGCCGAGGCCGAAAATGGGATGGACAAAAATATTTCATAATACATTCCTGTAATGTGGCATTTCACTACTGCAGTTTCCCAGTCTTTCTTGCATAGCCATAATATAAACTCTCCTACATTAATCATTTAATTCCAGACGGCTAATTGCTTTTCATTACTCCAGTGTTTCAAATCTCATCATTTTTTTCATCAGAGATATTCAGATGCAATCATTTACTAGCAGACATAGAGAGGGTCAAGACCCTAAGCTGTACATTATCTTCACATACGTAAAAAATATACAAAAACATGCAAATAGCTGAAAAGACCATTCAATGTGATACTGAGCTAATGATATTTCTCTTCGCATACGCAAAGCTGGATCAAACTAGATCAAAGCAAATCTTGCTAGTTGCAAGAAAAAATGGTCTCTGACATTTCAGATATCCACTGTCTTATAAACAATACATAGTAGTATTTAATAAATCCAAAATGTAAGTTTGAACTTAATCCCATCTGAACAAATAGCTTAAACCAGCCTAAGCTGGTTTCCTGGTCTTATCTGGTTTCTCAGCCTGGTCAGGCTGGTCTGATTTGATGGTTTAAGGGGGTTTTGGGGCATTTGTCAACTAGTCTGGCTGGAAGACCAGCTGGCCGACTGTATAAATCAGCTGAACAACAGTTGGTCAGGCTGGGAGACCAGCTAGACCTGCTTAAACTAGACCTGAAAATCTGCCTTTTTCAGCAGGGATAGCGAACATATTTTTTACTGCCATGAGAAAACACTACTATTATATATATATATATATATATATATATATATATATATATATATATATATATATATATAAATGCAACAAACTGGATTTATATTACTGGATGCTTTCCAAGTAATTTTGTTCTCCATTTGTCGAAGATAAATACCTCCTCTGTCTTCTCTTGTTTTCGGCGCTGAAGCCGCTCCACATCATCAATCTCATACACCTTGATCTCAAAAGGCTCTTTCAGTGGTCCAGAAATAGGGGGAAGGTCAACCCACTGGCCTGTGGTCCCAGCCTTACCCATGGATGAGGTGTCTGGCAAGGGAGCCGGGATGAGACGCCGCCTCTGGAGGCCTGGTGCATTGAGAGAAAAAATTATTTGAGATAGGAATGCAAAAAATGGAATTGGGACACAGAAGCAAATTGTGATACAAAAAGAAAAAGAAAATAAATCAATATTATAAAAATGATGGATGAGAAATGAATAGAAAGCAAGCTCTGCTAATTTTATCATAATACATAAAGGACAAAACAGATCACAAGCAATATATTAAGCTGTTTAGTGTTTGTATGTATAGATGCATGAGGAGGCAGCGTTAGATAGGAATTCATATAAAAACATCCTGCCTGAATTGCATCTGATGTGCAGACGTCCAGCATGCAGTTTAAATTACATATAAATATGGAGGTATGCAATAGCTGTCTCAAGTAGGCATATACAGTATACATGTTAAACAAATCAACATGAATTTAAATAAAATTTAAATAAATAAAAATAATGGGTAAATATCCAAACAGGCCATCTTTCAATGCTGAAGTCTTACTGCATTGTGTAGGATTAAACCTGTTATGTGATATACCTTTCCAAATTAAAATATACAGAGGGACAATTCTGAGAGCATTATGATTATACTGGTTGGAAAACACTTTCAGTGTTCGAGTTGGTTATGTATAAGAGCCATATTCCCAAGTACATAAGCAAAGCATTATGACCCCATCAATGACTTAATGACTTCAAAAAACAGGAGCTATTACTTACCATTTGATCTCTTCTTGGGCGATTTGGAGATCCTTGTGCGACCAGAAGAGGACATCCCACTCTCACTCATGGAGTCATGGGCTGAAGAGGCACTGCCAGTTGCCTCACTGTCACGGATCATGCTCTCATAACCACTACTTCCTCCACTGTGGTTGAAGAGTGCAGTTCGCCCCATGGCAGGAGGTAACTCCCCACTTAGGACGCTACTATTATCACTTCCATGCCCACTACTGTAGCGCTGTGGTCTCCTGGGGGCTGTGATCTTACTATACGGTGAAGGGAGAATGGGGATAGGGGTAGGCTTGTCATCATTGACGTTGACTCCACTGTCATTGCCACTGTCTGAATCACCTGACCCCATTGGGTGTTTTCCAGAAGGATTGGCCATTGCTAATTCACTAACACGACTGTTTGCTGCCCGCATTGCTTGCTTGGTACCCATAATAGTTCCTCTTGTGGATTTACCATTGCCTCCAACCATTGTTCGAGGTAATGCAGTCTTTCCTGAAGGTGGAAGGTTGGCATTCCTTGTTACGGGAGCAGCAAGAGACTTGGTGGATGAGCTAAGGGCTTTGGAGTTGCTTGCAGATAATGTCCGAGCTTTGTTTCCATTAACGGGTACTTGTCTTGCATTAAGGCTTCCTTTGACAAGCCCACTTTTTACAGTGGTGACTGGGTTTATACAAGAAGGTGGAGAGGTAGAAATTGGGGAAGAGGTAACAACAGGTGAGCCAAATCTACTGACAGACTTACTTGATTTGATGTTGAGACTAGCTCCACTGTTCTCTCGACTAAGGGTAGGTTTTGATTCCAAAGATGACAAACTGTCACATCTATCTAGAGATATATGGCTTCCATAAAGCTGTCCTATATCACCTCTAACTCCTCTAGCCTTGAGACTGGAGGTCACTTTTATCAAACTATGGTCTGACTTTACGTTTGATGCTCTTAAACTATTTGAGTCACCCCTAGAGCAAAGATCACTCTCATCCTCTGAACCTGTAGCCCTTGGTGCTAAAGATGTTTCTGCATCATGAGCAGACTTTAAGGCACTTGAGGGGAAAAGGATTCGATTTTTTTGATCCAAACTTGATTTGCGAACTGGAGGTAGAGGTGGTGATATATTGCCAGGTTTTGACGTACTCTGCTCCTGCTTACTTGTCTTTCCACTTTTTCCTAAAGATGAGAACTTCAAACTGCCTGTTGATGAACTCATATCTTGAGAAACTGTGGCATCAATGGATGTATGAATGACTGGAACTGTCCCAAGTGTTGTTGCGCCTCGTCTCAGCTGTGGCATTTTGCTGGGGGGCTCTATCCTCCTGTTGTTGCTGGATTTTTCACATCCATCCACTACCCTTTGGGATGGGTTTGACCCCAGTATTTTGGGGGGCATTCGGGGTACACTGTTGCTGTTCGTGCCTGATTTTCTTGCAGGAATTCTGCTCAATCCATTTTTAACCAGTTTGGATGAAGAACCTGAATTAGAGTTTATTGAAGACTCCAATGAGCTATCTATTCTATGCCATGGATTATCTGGTATGCAGTCTTGCCTAGGTGTCTCACGTCTCCAACTGCTACTGGTGTTGCTTCCACTGATACTGTTACTCTGGGTTATGGATGAGGTAGGTTTTAATTTCCTGGGAAGATTAAACTGGACAACTTGAGGCTCTCGCATGGATGGCGGATCGGATAAATGAATGGTATTTGCCTTTGACAGTTTTGGTAAACTTTTGGCAGGTACTTTCATGGCCTCTGGAGAGGATGGGCACTTGCTAAGGGAGAATTTGCTTGATGTAGCACTGTCACTGTCAAACTCTGAGAAGCTACAGCCACTATCTTTCAAAGAGTTTTTGGGCTCCTTCTTTGGGCTGCTTTGGAACATGCTTAGAGATTCAAGGTAAAAACTGCTCTCTGGGCCAGTATAAGTACCTTGAGGGAGAAAAACGTCTGCTGATTGGGCACCTTCACTCTCCAGGGTACAGACACTTACTTCGCTGAGCCATGAGGTGATAGAAGACCCACGGCTCCCTAGTGAAGCAAAGGCTTTCTCCTGCTGTGGTGCCACCATTTTATTGTTTGGCTCTGAGGAACCAATACTGCATGTATAGGCATCAAACTCATCATTGATACTGCTTATTATGCTTACTGGTCGTGATCCTGAGGCAAGCGCCTGTAATGAGCAATCACTATTGAAGCTAACTATACTTGAGGGCCTCCCATTGTCCACAATACTGCCAATAGACAACTCTTCCACAAGAGTAAACACAAGCTCATCCTCACCATTCAACTCCACTGGCTGTTGGAGGGTCACAGTTGTCCTCAAGATGTCCTTGTCCATGCATCTCTCACTAAGATTAGACCTTACTTCAACTGGAGTCCTGGGGTTAAGATAATGTGCCCTGACAGGTGAATTCTCATTTGAATCACCTCTTTTTTGATGGCTCATCCCAATTGGTGGTATCCTTGTGGCAGACTTTTCTTCAGTGTCACTATTGACACTGACATAGTCTCTTTGTTGTGGTGGTGGGGGAGCAGGCTTGGGTAACTGTTTTTTATGGAAAAAGATCTTTTCCCTAACCACAGGCTCTGAGTTTTGGGATGCTGTTGATTTACTTTGCTTTCCTAGGGTGCAAAGGGCTCCACTTTCTGACATTTGCACCTTTTCGCCATCTGCACTTGTCCTAATCATACTCTCAGACATATCTTTGAAATCTTTGTCTGATGTGGTGGCACTTTGCCACTTGGAATGTTCTGATTTGGATGTGTGTTTTGGACTGCTGGGCAGTTTACTGATGACAGAAATAGACTTTGTGGTTATGCTGTCCTGTGTTGCTAATAATGGAGAACCCGAAATAGAATTAGAGCCTTCTTTCAATCTGGTTGTGCCACAGTCTATTTTAGGGCTTGCAGAATTTCCTCCAGATTCTCCAACAAAAGCTGTAGGTTCCTCACTACCATCAATGCATTCTAATCGCTCCTGAAGCTCAGCAAAGGTGTTGCATTTGAAGTGATCTTGGTCAACTGGGCCATCTTTTCCTCTTTGCTTGCGGTTAAGAGAAGGGATGATAGGAACAAAGGCTGGGGGACCCTCGTTATCACTGAGCTCTCTATCAGAGATGGCAGCGCCACCAGGGCCAACATAAATGACAGTGTCGCATGATTGCTCACTGCTTGAAGAATAGTCTGGATCACTAAGCAATGATGGTAGATCTGGGTCAAGGGCCACAGTCCTGGGATGGAAAGGCCGTATTTGTGGTGGTCGACGGATCCTTCCCTCATCACAGGAACTCTCTCCTCCAGAAGAACTGGATGCATACTTCATAAAGAGAAACACTCAGTCAAACAGCTGTGCCAGCATGTAAAAAATATGATCAGTAATCACACTAAAATGAACATAAAATTCTATAAAAATACTACAGAATTAATATATGCAATTATTATTGCATAGAGTTTTCCTGAATTCTAGTCCTTTAAAATTACCTTTGATTTCTTTTTCCTCATGCGATGGATACGGGAGGCCAACTGAATGGTGGTGAGAGACTCTGCATAATTGGCAGGAGAGTCTGATATGTGGGCAATCATGGTTGTCCTACAGTTGATATTCCCCAGGGAGTCACGCAGTAACATTGTGAGCTTGCTATCCCTAAAACATACAGTTTGATTGTCAGCATAATCATAGGGTGATTGACTATGAGCTGTTTACTCATGTACTGAGAGAGCCAAGCCATTAAATGTTCCCTAAAAGCATACAACCATCAGAAAGTTGTATACCCCTGCCATCATATTAGTCATAAAAAGATGTTTATATTGCAGTACTGCTAAATGTGAATATTGCCATAGGTTCTAGAGCAGAAAAGAGGAATAGTCCAGACTAGATGTTAGTTTCAGAGCTTTTTTTAAAACAAGACGCAAGATTTATCTATGGCCCCAGCGGAATACAGAATTACAGTGTACAAGTCGAAAAATAAACCTGTCAGCACAAGTTCACAGGTATGAGCTTGTCGCTGGAAGATTTGATTGTGTGCTCAACACCCTCTGTATTATGTCTTCTATTGAAACACAATTTACCTGAGGCAGATATCTTCCGAATAATCATACACTTGCTGCTAATGGCCATTCCTGTGATAGTGACGTTTTTGTCATACTAAAAAAATCCTTTATTCTCTATGTAAGATTCCACTTGACTTTTCCTTATAGAAAATAGCCTATTATATGACTATTGATGATGCTGCCCTAAAAAGGCAAAACACAGTAACTACATCAACACTAAAAGAGAAAAAAAAATGGTTGTTTTATTTATATTTACTTGGTTTTAATGTGAATTTTGTAGTTACAGCAATTTTTTTCTGAATCTCAGAGTAGTTGAGCCAAAACCATCTTTCACAGAACAGATCATAGTCTAACAGACCTGATTTCAGTTATAGCTCAGAATCTTAACAAAATGTGTAGTTACTGTGTTTTGCTTTCACATGGCACAATTATAACCTATATTTATACAGAAGTTACTTATACAAGATGCTTTGCAGAAGTCCCAGTCATATGAATTCCATGCATTTCATAACAAAATGTTTCTTACTTATATGGAACGTGCTTGGCTCCATTGGCCAGAGCCAGTATGACATTCCCCAACGCAGTGAGAGATAGACACAGACCTCCTCCTCCGTCTCTGCTTTTACTCAGCACCTTCTCACAGCTTCCCAGGTCAATCAGATGCAATCGACTCCTACCACCAGACACTGAAGAGCAAAATAAAGAAAAAGAGAAGTGATTCCTGAGGTCCAAACACTCCGACATGTTCAGCACAATCAATGTTTTCACCACAACCATTACATACCATTGTACCACCAACCATAATGTAAATGCACCTTTCAAGTTAATTTATATTAATTCAGTTTTCATCTAAAAACTTTCCAAATTGAGAGCTTAATAAACATAATAGCAAAAGCGTTAATATAATAAACTTTGATAGCCGTGGAAACATGGAAAATTACAGCAGTTAAAAAAAAACCTTAATAACTACTGTGTTAATATAATGTTTAAGATAGCAATAGTGGTAAGAAAAAAATTAAAGCAGTTAATTCATTCTCAAACCTCCTCGTGTTATTCCAAAATTTCACAGTTGCGAGCAAAGTAAACTTGTGTGAATAAAGTAAATTATTTTAAATAAGATATATTTTCAGCTTAATCATTCTTGATACAGAAGCACTGACAACCCTGATTACTGATATCACTGACAGTTTGAGATGTTGCCAGTGCGGTTATAGCACGTTGCTGACACTCTCAAACTAAGGTAGTGTAGGGTAGAGTGAGGAACAGGAAACACACAGACATATTAATAAACAGCCCCAGAGAACACCTGCAGCTAACAAGATTGTTTGTGATTTATTCATGTGTAAGTCACGCAGCCCGCTATGATTCAAACTTGGAACAGTCTGGCCTAGTTAAACATCTATAATGAAAGTATCCTCAATATGACACATAAATACACATGTGAGTCTTGGACTAAGTCACTGTGATGTGCTGTCTAGTCACTCTTTCTCTATGGATATAGCAGATTGTTGACAAAAACTCATGAAAAAAACATTATATAGTAAGCATTACAGGTACAAAAGGTAATGTGTGTCAGTCTGAGAATCTGAAGATGACAAACTGTTCAGATGATTTTACCCTCAGTGTCACATATTCCCTGATTTTGTGTTGACTTTTATGTTGAAATTCTTTTTTAGTTCCTGTTTCCTGTTAGTTTGTAGTCCTTTTGTAGTTTCATTTTATGATTGGTTTTCCACTGATTGTTTCCCCCAGGTGTTCCTCATTTCCTTGTTTGACCATGTGTATTTAAGCCCTTGTTTCCCCTGGTTTCTTTGTCAGTCTTTACATGTGTTGTCATGTTCTGTGCCTCGTTTCGTTTTGTTCCGTTCCGTTCCGTTCCGTTCTGTTCTGTTCCGTTCCGTTCCGTTCTGTTCTGTTCTGTTCTGAGTTACTTTGTTCATCTTTTGTTTTTCATTAAAGCTGTATTTAGATCCTCATTTCTTGTCTGCCTCGTTACAGACGGACTGACCATCCGAAATGGATCTAGCAGCGTGCTTTGTCCAGCTGAGCCAAGCGAACTTACCAATTAGAGAATACTCTCGTCTGTTTAGCACCGTTGACAGACACATGGGATTTACCGATTCCCACTTGAAGTCCTTGTATCAGATCGGCCTCATAGCTCACAAGTGGAGGGAATTGCCAGAGACCGGTGATTACACGTGGGAGGAATATGTGGAGTTAATTTTAGAGACATTCGGTTCAGAGGAACCTCCTCTCTCAACCCCGGTTCCGGTTTCCGAATCTTTCAAACCTCAACCTGTTCCATATCATGTCACAGCTACACCTTAGCCTGCTCCATGCCATGTCACAGCTACGCCTCAGCCTGCTCCATGCCATGTCACAGCTACGCCTCAGCCTGCTCCATGCCATGTCACAGCTACGCCTCAGCCTGCTCCATGCCATGTCACAGCTACGCCTCAGCCTGCTCCATGCCATGTCACAGCTACACCTCAGCCTGCTCCATGCCATGTCACAGCCAAACCTCTGCCTGCTCTATGCCATGTCACAGCCAAACCTCGGCCTGCTCCATGCCATACCACAGCCCAGCCTCCCACGGCTCTTGTTTCCAAGTTAAATTATCCACCACTTATGTCGGTGCGTAGGGTCATGAAGACCCTTCCTCGCAGCTTGTCAGTACTCATGCCTGCCATGACCAACAAGCCAACGCCCACGCCTGCCACGGTCAATGAGCTAGAAGCCTCGTCCGTCCCAGAGCCAGCGTTGCCAGCCTCGTCCATCCCAGAGCCAGCGTTGCCAACTTCGGCCATCCAGAGGAGGAAGAGAAGAAAAGTTTCTGTTCCCGAGTCTTCGCTCACGCCCACGACCACGGAGGTCGTTCCCGAGTCTTTGCTCACGCCCACGACCACGGAGATCGTTCCCGAGTCTTTGCTCACACCCACGACCACGGAGATCGTTCCCGAGTCTTTGCTCACGCCCACGACCACGGAGGTCGTTCCTGAGTCATCGTCCACGACCACGGAGGTCGTTCCTGAGTCATCGTCCACGACCACGGAGGTCGTTCCTGAGTCGTCGCTCACAACCACGGAGGTCGTTCCCGAGTCTCTGCCCACGACCACAGAGGTCATTTCCCATTCATCCAGGACTCTTTGTCTCGAGCCTCCAGCAGCTCCACCCCCAGAGACTATTCCTCCAGTGGCTCTGCCTCCTGACCCTGTCTTGGCCCTGCGGCCACCTCCCAGGCCTCCTGACCCTGTCCCCGCCTTGAGGTCTTCTCCCTGGTCTCCTGGCCGTCCGCCTGATCTGCCCTGGTCTCCTGGCCGTCCGCCTGATCTGCCCTGGTCTACTTGGTCCTCCAAGCCTGCAGCGTCGCCCTGGCTCTCCATCCCTCCGGCTCCGCCTTGGTTTCAAGCCTCCCTGTCTTTTCCTTGTTCTTCTGCTCTCCTTGTGCCCCCTTGAACTGCCTGTTTACCCCTTGTGCCCCCCTGAACTACCTTTTTCCCCCCACACTCCATGGACAATTTTGTTTTTTGTTTTTTGGAGCATCTGGAATCCACTTCTTAAAAGGGGGGATCTGTCACATATTCCCTGTTTTTGTGTTGACTTATGTTGAAATTCTTTCATTCCTGTTAGTTTGTAGTCCTTTTTTAGTTTCATTTTATGATTGGTTTTTCCCCTGACTGTTTTCCCCAGGTGTTCCTCGTTTCCTTGTTTGCCCATGTGTATTTAAGCCCTTGTTTCCCCTTGTTTCTGTGTCAGTCTTTACATGTGTTGTCATGTTCTGTGCCTGGTTTCCCGTGGTTTTTGTTTAGTTTTATTCTGAGTTACTTTGTTCATCTTTTGTTTTTCATTAAAGCTGCATTTAGATCCTCATTTCTCATCTGCCTCGTTACACTCCGCTACACTACCATTAAACAGCTAGATTACACTTGACTTAATTTGTTTCACATGATCTTAAAACCCTCTTGATCTAAAGGCTAATAGGTACATTGCTGAAATTAATATTGGAGACATATAAATTGTGCCTACATATGAATTTCTTTACAAAACAAACTTTTTTTTATTTTTATTTTTTTTTTATATGAGCTGGATTGTATAATGGAGTAAAAGTAGCCAACAATTGGCCAGCATACATAAGAACTCCAATACTGACCATGTTTACATGCACTTAAGGAAAGCGGGTTATTGCAGAAAGTGGCGTACTGAAACGTCATGTAAACAAGAATGCCGATTTCCTTGCGCCGTTTAAGAGAGGCACCTAGGTTTCTGCCGGAGAAAGCTGATTATGTGGCCATGTAAATATAAGCAGCGTTCTAACAGGTTTTTGAAGAGTGTGCATGTTCCTTGAACAGACTGGAGAACAAACCTCATAGGATGGAGCCCAACAACAAGTCAACAAAACATTTCTGGAAGTACAGTGGGAAAAGCACACACACTATATAAACTATACCCATTTATAAACACCACTGTAAAATGTCGACGGTCCCTCATGTTTGCATATATGCGCTTGTACATTAAGGGAATTCCAGAGTTTTATGTAAAGGGAATCCCCACTTCTGAAGCACAATTCTGTTGCAGGTCTCACTAGAAAGGTAAGGAAACAAACACAGCAACAAATCTGGAATATCTGGAAATAAAGCAAAGCAACAGAGAATAAAATAGTGAAGCCTTCCTCGGATACCATGTTTGTTATTTACACAAGCATCACAGGGTAATTACATTGCTCTGGAGAAAGCTGCTTACTGGCCGAGACACATGTATACGCGAGTAAAGAGTATTCCACTTAAACAGTGCGTGTAAACAAGAACGCTGCTGTCGCGCAATATGACCCTTTCTCGCAATAACCCGCTTTCTAATGTCCATGTAAACGTAGTCACTGTTTCAAAAACATCCCAGGTGGCACCTCATGAAGTTGGTTGGGAGAATGTCTGGAGTGTACAAAGCTGCAATAAAGGCAACATGTGGCTACAATGAAGAAGCTAAAATATAAGATAATTTTGATTTATATTTTATTTAGACATTGACTGGTGGTGTATGTCCAGACATTTGACTGGTAATATATGTCAACAAAATATGTTCCCTGTCAAATGACTACTAGACATCGTGGACACAATGCCAAAACACAAAAGTTGTGAATGATGGTTATTATCTTCATTTAAATTTGAACTACTATTGTTTTATTCCACACAAAGTCGGACAGAAGGATAAATGGTGAATCTGAGATGACAATCATTTCACACCACGTGGGCTACACAAATGTGTTATTGCACAAGATAATTTAGAAAAATGCCAGACCTTGAAACTAGACTGCACTATATCATTACATTTGTGAAAAGCAGGAAGAACCTATGTTCTCCTTTTCTAGCATTTTTGTCGTCCTTTTGCTGTTTTTCTCATATAATGTTTCTTAGCATTTAAAATCAGCAGGCTTGATGAAGCCATTTAAGGGTGCTTCAATATTCCACTGTTATTAGATGCTGTGACCAGCACAGCATTTACCTATGCAAATCAGCTATGTGATGGCATAGTGACAGGTACCTCTGCACTCTGATTAGAGCGGTTTGCTGCTCATGAATTATTACTGTCTGTTAAAATTCCCATTAAAGTTTAATGAAGTGGTCAAAGCAGACATGATTGATTTCCCTCCTACCATGATAGAGTGAGAGGAAAATTGAAGGTATTCTGGTATCACTCTGATTTGGCCAGTAATATCTCAGCTATTACATTAATAAGCTGATGATATAGTTTACCTTTCACTGTGAAAGTGAGGAGGAGGAGAAGGTATTAAACTAGACTGAATATAATCGATTTACTACACACAGACACTCCAACATTACAGCAGTTTCATCTCACACAGTGTAAACACTAGACTTACTTCCACCCTTGCCACTCTTCTCCATGCGGTATTGGTAGATATGTAAGGTGAACAGCATGTGGGAATTGCGCCGGTCTTCTTCGTCTGCATCTGGCTGGCTGGTGCTACGTGCGGCGATGGCTGCATCAAGAAACAGAGCGGCCTGCTCTGCGGTGGGTGCCCGCAACTCACTCTGGTTCTGGAGCTAGAACATGAAGTGGGTGGAGAAAGAGTTTGTGAGTGAGTGGTATTGATAGAGTGCAAAAGACAGGTAAATGGAAATAAAAATCCCATTAAATTAATTGAGAAATTGATTTTTAACGATAACTTGTAAACCTTTCAAGACTCCTGACACTCACGTTTGGTTTTCTTTTAGTGTCGGGATTCTGTCACCTGGGGCCTGTACCAGAAAGAAGGTTTTGGTGGCTAGCCAGATAAGTTTTAGTTTAGTTTGCATCAACTCTGGGTTTTAGTCACCAAGAAAGTAAGTCGGCCTTTCCCGGGTGTTCATTGCCATAGTTGCAGGTCTTGTTCTGGGTAACAGATCACTAACAGATACTTAACTAGTCAGCTGTGACTAGTTAAAAGTGACATCTCTGATGCAATGAAGTCACTTTCCCCTTCTCTCTTAATGCACACTTTACTAAAAAGAAATAGAGAGATTTTCGGCAGATATAGTCTTATATTTTATTTAAATACACTATAACTGTTTTTAATTTTCCTACTCTAGCCATAAAATATAAACAATATAATATTTGGATATCCATAAAACAGCTAGTAAGATGGATTAATATAATACCTGCAAATAATGATCGATTTTAAAATATTAAAAGCTTAATCATTCACTAAGATGGCTATAGAAATGGATGAATGCCACCAAGACCCCTTCTTTCATGGACTAGAGATGAACATACAGTATTTCACTTGAAGTTCAATATAAGCAGCACACAAAATATGTCTTTAAAAAAAATAACAAATATGTTTTATTATTACACACCAATTATTGCATACAGTATTCGAGTGCTCACTTTTTAATTACTTAATAGTACCCTATATGAATTTATAATATTAATAAATGACATTAAGCTTTCAATTTAAATGAATATAAAAGCTTTTATATTTTAAATACAGTTTTTAAGCTTAAAAAATTAATAAGCCTGTGTGTTTTTCTATATGAATTCACTATATGCATTGATATATCAGCTGTTTTATATTTTTATCACATTCAGAATTTGTTTCCAGCAGTCCTCTTGAGATATCGCAGCAGTCGCTGTGTCTCTTCTTGTTGTGTAAATGTCTTTAATATCTTCATAACTGTACAGTTATTCCTTGTGCTGTTTAAATCATGTGTTTCAATTCTTTATGATTTCATTGTGATCAGTTTGTGCAGTGCAAATGCATTTTAATTTGAAATATTTTTATACCAATATCTTGTTATGCTGTTTAAATGCTTCATGATCTACCTTAAGCGGAGAGGTAAATTAAACTGACTCTCTCGTGAGAAGTGAATTGTGTTCACTCTCTCTATCTCTCTCTCGCTCTCTCTCTCTCTCTCTCTCTCACTCTATGTTTCATGTGATTGGCTGTTCACTCATTCATGTGCAGGTATTAGTAATCTTAAACTTAGGATCAAGTTGACAAAGAAAGCTGATGAGCAGCATCATGGTACCACTTAAGCCTGATTGGATTTTTTTAATTTTTTTTATTAAAACCAATCATGTAACTCAGAGTTTGTTCAACTAGCTTCATGGTACAGACCTCATTTTTCTAGTCTTTGTTTGGTCTTGTTTGTGTTTTTTTTTTTTTTTTCTCCCTATATGCTCTGTCTCGTGTATGGACCTCGCACCCCTCATTGGCCTCTTTACTCATTTGATTATTAGTTGATCTACCTCTCCTGTCCCTCTTGTTACCCTCCTGATTTCCTTTATTTTCCTTTTTTGAATCTTGTCTGGTGTCGTTTCATTCCCTCATGTCTCCTGTATCCAGTCTAGTCTGTCGGTCTGTATCACTGACTTTTGATCCAATTTTTTGCTGGTCAGTGCTTTGTGTTCATTCCCTGGTTTTTGTTTAGTTTTGCCATAGTTTTGTTCAGTTTCTTTTCTTTCATGTTTTACCCCACTGTGGGCCTGTTTTGCTCTTCTCAGCCTTAAGGCCTTTTCACACCAATGTGACATGATTATGAGAGGCGAATCACAGACAAATGGCCCTTTCCCATAGAAAGCTAAACGAATGTTCACCGTTAGCACATTCATGCCTTTACAATAGGTGGGGCTAATAAGCAATTTTATCCTGGTACAGTTGGTGGCTCAACACACATTTGGGCTGGCCCTCCGCCCATCACCAGGTGAGAAAAAGAAGTAACCACTTGACAAGTTAAGGAAGGAAAGCAAACAATTCTCTAGCGAGCAGATTGAAAAAAATGAAATGCATTTCACAAGCTAAAGCAGTGATGATGAATGTGTTGCTGATTTGCTCAAAGAGGAAGAAAACTTTTGAGACACTTCACAAACTATTTCAGTTCCCCTGCTGGACAAGTTGACAGACAGTAGTATCATGTATACACAGTCTGAGGAGTGATTCGAAAGAATCGAGTGTAAAAAATGGTTTAACGTTTAAAACATTATCATTTGGAACAATATTAACTATATGCAACTGCATATACTTGTATATACTTGTGTTAAGTGCATTTGTTTAAAATCACTGCGTAAAGCACACTCATGACTGTTCAATCAAATGTTTAAAACAAACATTTGACTTTGTCTTATTGCCATGTACATTTACTTGTGTTATATTTGCTCAAAACCCTGTTACTAATTAAACGTGATGAAATTTATATGCTCCAAGAGTGCAAGTATTTGTATAGTGCTTTTCACAACACACATCATTTCAAAGCAGCTTTACAGAAAATTATGCTTTAACAGAAAAAGCTGTGATGTCTGAGAGTCATAATTGTGCGGTTTGATAAAAATAAAAAAGGGTTATTGTAAATTGTACCTTAGAATAAATAAATAAGTCAATAATATTTGTACTTAATAATGTCTGACCCATTATTAGATACTTTAATACTGCTACTGACAGATGAGGCTGTTAACGAATATTAAAAATAGCACAGCAATAATTATTTTGTTTTTGGTATTCAAAGGTACACAGAGTGCATTGCAAGTCACAGCAATAGTATCAGTATATTAATATTTGGCGGAGAAAAACAAGTAAGATCCCCAAAGTTGTTCGTTAAAAAATTTATAAAAAGGCAAAAATGCAGTGATATATATTATATTAAAGATATAAGAGAACTCACATAAGATTAAATGCAAAGGCCAAACAATGCAGCAATATGGAAAAAGTATGAAGACAATCCACATGAGATAAGATAATATTTAAAGGGGATGCAATGATGCAGCATCAGTTGGACATGTTAAGAGAACCCATATGATATATATATATATATATATATATATATATATATATATATATATATATATATATATATATATATATATATATAAATTTTTTGTATTTATTTTTATTTTTTTTATGCATTTGATTCAAATGAAATAAACATCCTCACTGCTGGTTCAGGATTTCCTTCTCAAGTTACTTCACAGTTTAATGTTGGTGGTCAAAACAGCTTTCTGTGCTTTAGTGTCACCTGTTGCTGTGGTTCTGGTAACTGCAGCGGCTTCTGGCACATGATCTAAAGCTTATATATTATTGGTCAGGGCCGCGAAGAAAAAATAAATCGACACACTCACCGTAAATAAGAGGTCCGCTTTATCGCCGCGCAATTTGGCATGAAGATTCTCTCCAGGCGAGAATGGCTCATTAGGAATCTATTGTTTCGATTCAAAATGTTGGTGTGCAAAGGCCTTTAGTTGTTCTGGGCAGTTTGAGTTTTTGGCCCAGTTTTGAGTTTTTGTAAGAGTTTTTTTTTTTTTTTTTTTTAAATAAAACACTTTGGATGCACACTGTTTGCGAATGGATTATGTCCGCACACCTGACTCTTACCATGAGCACTGATGTTGTTAAACCATGATATTATATTGATATTAAATTCCATAATTTTTTTTTTTTTTAAATAGTTTAAATGCAACATTCTGGTGAAAAACTACACTACCCATAATACTGAATAATGAATCGTGATTCACCAATCCGGTCTCCCGACTCTAGGGGTGTGCAGCATAGCCATTATCTGTATCTGTATTTGGATTTATTCATATGACAAAATTATTTGTCTCTGTATTCAGATAGAACCGTGTGTGGGCGGGGCTTAAACTGGAAGTGCATTACAACTAAATGAAAAGCCCGTGTTTAAATGTTACCCTTATGTTTATAGATTCTATTAATACAATATGCATTGTGTATGCCTTTTCATAATAATAGCCAAATAATAATAATAATAATAATTTATTATTATTATTATTATTATTATTATTATTATTATTATTATTATTTTACAATTATTCATTAATTAAATTATCATTTAATTATTTTAGATGAAGCTGAATTTGTTGGCCACATTAAATGTGGAATATGTTGTTAACTTTGGTTTCTCCTGATATTTCTGATATTAATATCTGCCTGACACAGAATTTTCATTCGTCTGTTTATGTATAACAACATTATTCTGGAGGCAGCAGGTGTCAAGCAGTGAATAATAAATACAAATTCAAGCATTAAAATAAATATAATAAATCAATATAGACTACAAACAGGTGAAACACTATCCAAATATTTTGCAATGAACTTGAAAAAATATAGTTTTTATACTTATAATCAATAGGCTTATTTGAGATGCCAATCACTTAGCCTTGAGGGTAGGTGGTGCAGTTAGGGGAGGAGTTAAATAAGTGATGTCAAGTTGGAGAGTTCTCCCTTCTCATAGTGGATCAGCCACCTATGAGATCAAAGGCAGATATTGCATGATTTGCGTTCATGTGCTTTGTTGCTGATAAAGTGGATACAATTTAAATTCTGTTGCTTTTAAATGAAAATGAATATGTTGAATAAACATCACCAAATGTACCTGTTATTTAATTTCTCCCAAAAGCCATGTATTTTCATCTGTTTTTTAGTTTAATAAAGACAGGTATTTTAGATATTTTAGAAACATGATAATCACATATCCCACAGAAGAGACTGCACTGTCAATGTTTGGAATATTCACACATATTTATACACATTTAAACATGATATCAGAGTTTAAAAAATCAAGCATTTTAGAAGAGAACAAAATGGTTTTTAAGCCAATGAGCATTAAGCTGTGTCGTCAGCAAGTCGTTTCCTGTCGTGCTTGCATTTGCACAGCTGGGAGAAAGCAACTGTGCTGCCTGTCTCCAAAGACTGTGGCTGCCTCACTCTAGCGAGAGTATTTTTGACATACATCGCCATGACATCACATCAAATCAAACATTTCTAACCAGCATACACCTGTTTCTGATTAACGGTGATCGGTTCTGTGCAGAACTAGCTTATCTCAAATGAGCCCAATGATTTTAAATCAAAAGGTTTTATAGTGTAAAATTGTTTCTCATTCAATTACATTGTTCGATTACATCGCAGACAGGGTTTCATGGGATGGGTAGTTTTGTACTACCACTTTGTTCTGCATAAATGAACAGACATCAGACAACATACAAATGGTAAAGTATGGTGTTCCACAAGGTTCAGTCTTAGGCCCTTTGTCATTCTCCTTGTGCATGCTCCCTTTAGGGTTATTATTAGGCTGGGCACTGTTGTGTTCTATAATGGGTTATAAAGATGAGAAAAAGGAAGTATGGTTGGAACTGACAGAGAAGGAGATCAAAATAACTCTTCACACAGATTTAGGCAATTCAGTAAGTCTCTGGGGCAATAATAGAGAAAAGTATGCCCATGGAAAAAGTAGGATTGTTGAATGAAAGAGTTAATGGTGGATAAAGGAGGCAGAGGGCAAAATCTTTGCTCTTAAGGAAAGCCTGGTGGAACAAGAGGGATGCAAGATGTGTTGAGTATTTTTATGGTCTTCAAAAAGACAAACAATATTGCATAAGTCAATCCTAAGAATGTAGAATGGGTCATTGCTCCATGCATGTTCCTTCTTTATATTTTTGAATGTTTTCAGTGTGATCAACACTGATTTAAACTTGATCAGTGGTATATTTCAAAAAGCAGCCACCCATTCCAGTGAAGTTCCTTAAGAAATATGTGTAGGTAACAATAGTGAGCAAGAGCTTTAATGCATTTTTCGGCAACCGCCTGTGGCCAATGGGCCACTCTGTAAGTGGAGAGAGGAGAGAACCCTGGGAGTAGATATGGGTGTAGACCCACTCCCCACATCTAAACTTCACAGGCCTCCAGGCAGCCTTTGATGTGCAGCTTCATATGGACCTCCAAAAAACAACATCTGATGCAAACACCTGGCAGCAATTTTAACTACCCTCTACCTACCCCCAAACTCCAACTACCCCCCTCCTGATATTTACCCACATCCAGTGGAAGGTAAAAGGAGGAGGGGATGGTGAAACAGAGCAGCATCTCACCTAGATGGATACTGATGGGACCACCAAAATATCTTCCCATAAATTCCAGATTTGTTGATTAAACTAAGCCAAAACTATTCTGTAATAACTAGGCCTGTCGCAATTATTAACCGTCAGATCGCAGTTATTTGCTGTAACCATGGTTATTTGAGATAAACGTGATTATTGTGCACTTTTCCCATCACATTTTAATAAGGGAATTTTAAGCGAATATCTGAATGCCATGAACGCTGCAATTCTGTGTCATTCAGTTATACTGCGATCATCACTGAGCTGCACCGCGGACGTCAACCAGAGCAGCTCCTGTCCGGAAGAGTGGAATAATAAGTCTGGAATAATATTTTAATATTTTTTAAAATAACCTAAAAATGTGCTTCATCTGGTCAAATCTAAACTGGTTTTATTCATGTAAAAAATATTATTTAATATGACTGAATCAAACCTGACTACACTGGGTTTTAGTACCAATTATAATAACTCCTTAAAGGTGAAGTGTGTAATTTCTGCACCACCAAACGGAATTCTCTATTTTCAGATATTCCAAACACTCCCTCCAAAAAAACCTGCCCCAAACTCACATACTTGGTGTAGCCAATGTTGGTCGAGATGCTCAAAAATCAATCTTTTGATAGCATCACAGAGTGACAGACAAAAGGCTTACTTATAGTTGTCTGTGCAGTTGGGATGGGCAAAAGTATTTTAACATCAAGAAAATTACACACATATCACCATTAAGCTGCACATTTAAGCTTAACTGCACATTTTCACTTTTTACTGTGTACATTATATAAATGTATAACCATTAAGTGCTTTGTCAGGAACTGTTACAATACGGTTAAGTTTTGTTGTAAATTTGCTCACCTGTGTACCACAGATGGGGTCTTCGCGCAGGTAGACACCAGGTGACTGACCGTCCTGCAGACTGCCTGTGGGGACGTCAGACAGCAGGTCCTGAAGACTCTCGTCTTTGCCGTAGATTTCCACAGCTGACACCCGTACCGAGAAGCGCGTGCCAGTCTTCTCCTTACGCTCGTTGATGAGCTTGAACAGCCAGGAGATGGCACAGGGAGCAATGCCAAGGCTCTGCGTGGAACTGTCTGTGCCAATCATGGTGCATGTCTTTCCTGAAGAGAGAGAGAGAGAGAGAGAGAGAGAGAGAGAGAGAGAGAGAGAGAGAGAGAGAGAGAGGAGAGAGAGAAAGCTGCTAATTCTGGCAAGATGATAATGAGCACTCAACGAGCAAGTGTTTCAAGTGCAGGCATTTCTATCACTGATTTGATGAGATAACTGTGTTAGACAATAAACCACCAATCATATTACATCACCACTAGTACTTAAATGGGATCTGATGAAACAGAATGAATTTGAATTCTCGTATTACACTTAGAACTTTTTTCTAACTAATTTTATATGTGTTTTACTATAGCATTACAGATGCTTCATAATTGTTAATAAATTGACCCCACACTCTCTGAAAAAAAGGTATAGTTTATGGTCTCAGGGCTTCACTGGGGTGGTACCCTCAAGGGGACCTTTTTTGTACCTATAGTTAAATCTAGTACATCATTTTACCCTACGGACCTATTGTGTACCTTAAAAGGTACATTTATACATAATGTACATTTTTGTCTCCTTAAGGGTACAAATATGTACCCAAAACAAGCATACCACCTCACTGAAGACTTTGTACCTTAAACGGTACCTTAGCTCTGAGAGTGTATTTACTTTCTTCAGAAATGTCACTGGTCTTATTTTGTTGTTGAAAAAAAAAAAAAAAAAAACAAAAAAAAAAAAAATCATAATTTTACCACAGCATTTTTTTATTTTGATTATTATTATTATTATTATTATTATTATTTTATTTTTTTAGAAAAGTTATCCATTTCTTTTCTTCTCTCTTGTTTCCAATATAGTAAAAGTGGCAAAACAGGAAAAAATTTATTCCCAATTTATTTCTTTTTTAATTTCTTTCTTTTTTTTTTTTTTTTTTTTTTGACAACCAGGGAAAATGTATTTTAACAAATGTGAAACATCATTATTTTCACAATACAATAAAATCACTATGAATAAAATCAAGTTCTACCCTAAAGTATTTCTCGTTGAATATTCAGTTTTACTAGAAAATACGCAACATAACAGAGGTTAAATGCATTGTGAATGCCAATGCCATTAATGTCGTCTGTAAAGAGCAAAACTACAGTTTAACTGTGCAGACTATTAAGTACAAAAAGATATTAAATGTTCTGTACAGACTACCCTGTTCTTTTTAAAAGAGTCATAAATAATGCTTGAGCGCTGAGACAATGTAAAAAAATGAAGGAATAAATCATTGCAATCTTTAACAAGCATAATTGCCAATTGTGCAGACCTCTAATGCATTCTAATGTGAGGGTAAATTAGCCAGCTTTTAATTACACACTCTAGCCTCTCATTCACACACACACTTGAGTGGCCCACTCTTACAATTTCAAAGTAAAAGCACTTTTTTGATCTTCATTTTCGATAGCAGACATAAAAGTGTCTTGCAAACTGTCAAATAAACAATTTTTAAGACCAACTGGCAATTCAGTTCATTGGCGTTTATTGACGATAGCTTACCGACTTTGACATGACCGAAGCAGAAAATACACCCATCTGCCCCGTTTGCCACTGATTGAATAACTTCAGCCACTGTCCCTGAGCAAACTTCAGCCTGTAGAAAAAAAAAAAAAGAAATATATATATATATATAAAGATTAACATTCAACATTTATAACACTAACATATTATATCATAATTTAGCAAGTACGTTTGGATATAACTACTGTATAAGTAAGGTGAATAAAATTACAAAATATGTTTCACCTGGTCTCGCAACCAAATGTCATGAGATCATGTCACACTTTTTGTCACGAGACACGAGAACCAATGATTCTTTTTTTTTTTTTTACTCTAGTTTTATGGTGTTTGGACCTTAGCTTTAAATTAAGATTTAAAAAAGGCAATTATGCAAAGTCTAATCAATATTCTACATCACAGTAGAGTTTTAATGATCCGCATTTTGAGGGTTTCTTTACACTCAGTTGAGCTGTGAAATGTAACAAAACCTTCTTTGGCAGAGTATAAATAACCTAATATGTACTTTGATCAGAGATCATTGATTTATTCACTCGCACAAGAAAACCACAGAAAGTACCAACAAAGCTCTTCATCACAGACATGGAGAGCTTTACACCGGCTGCACAGTGCAGCCATATCGCTACTATCTGTTCCACTAGCTTCGGTCCCTGGAGACAATTTGGGACTGCAGCAATTTCCTCCCAAACATCCAAACATACACACACACATTCTTACAAAAGACAGAACAACAGCTCACTGATTTGCTAAGAAATATGTCCCCGCGGTCTCACTAAACCACACACATGGTAGATTTGGAGGATTTACAGTTACACGACTTCACTGGACTGGTACTGAGATTTGAAAGCCTTGTGCTAGGCCTGATTTATAGACATGACTATGGAATGCTTGTAAAATCCTGAGTATAGAAACTTTTAAGTGATAATTCACTTTGAAAACAGAGCTACCGTATCTATAGCTTCCCTTATGCATTTGACTAATAAAAAATTCTGAAGCTAAAGAATATCTACATCTCTGTTCAGAAACCTAATGAGCTGCCTTGCTGTACACTACATAGGCAGCTGGCTTCTAAGGAAGTTTCCTAAAAAAATGGAAGTGGCTGATTTGGAACACTCTTCATTCAAAGCAACTCTGCACGTTACACATGTAACAAAGCGGAAATAGTCAACTCTCAATTTCAGTATAGTTAGACATTAGCATGTTGCTAAGCTAACACAATATTCTATTAAGCATTACAATGCATAGCACAAAAATATTTGGGTAAAACAATCAATTTGTAATACATTGAACTAGCTTTATTTTATTTATTTAATTATTTGTTTTATTTTATATATATATATATATATATATATATATATTTGGTATTGAATGAAATGTATTTATAATCTGCATTTCTCTTGACTCATCCTCCAACTTGGATTAATTTTTTTGGTCAAAACAAGGTACAGCCTTGGGGTTAGGAGTGTACCTGTGATGCCTTTAATTGCAGTTTAGGTAGGGAGCTTACTAGGTTCTGGAACAGAGCTTACATTAGAGCTTACTGGTTCAGAGTTTATGAGATCTGGCTTTATTTTTGGTTCTTTATACAAATACCTCCTCTTTATTTGTGTGTCCATTTGTTAGCCACTTATCTTAATATGGATACCATTTCAGTTTTTGAGCACAGATAATTAACTGTGAATGAGCTGCAAGATATGTGATTCTGGAATTCAAACTATTTTCTGTACTTAAAAGAAACAGCTGTTGAGATCATACTTTGAAGAACGGTGCTGTCCCAAAACAGGCATTTTTGCATTAAGCCCCTTGCCCTGCTAAGAATGTGTGTGCACTTTATATGCTCCCCTCCCTAGTGGGCTGGGCAATATACATACTGTATATACAGTATATGTACAGTAAATGCGCGCGTGTGTGTGTGTGTGTGTGTCTCATGACTTGTGAGTATGAGAGCACTAACAGAGATGTTTCTAAAACCTTGCCTATAGAATTCAGCATTCAGAATCAGTTCGTTCAAATTGACCATTTGAATGGAATGTTCAACGACTTATTTGAATAACTCGAAAGTGTTCACAGAATTCCCTATGTGCCATTTCACATTTTTTAAAATATTTTCATAAAAAATATGTGTAGGTAAATATAGCTTTTTACAGTGCTGTGTAGTAACAGATGTTACATACAAACATGTATTCTGGATTATGTAATCAGATTTCAAAAATCAAGTACTTGTAATAAGATTAAATTAGAGCAGCACAATTAATTGTATTTTAACCGTGATCACGGTTTCTGTCTCTCATGGTTAATTAAGCATAACATTGCGTAACATCTGCAACATTTGTGAGCAAGCAAGCAGAAATTATCAGCCAGGTAAATTGCGACTTGTTAATTTTTGTTTTAGACTGTGTCTACGGATGATAGACCAAATCACAAGATCTTTCACGGTCTCTTCAGAAGTTCACCATTGTCCAATCACTCACTTTCGAGCGTGCTCTGAAATACATAGCTGGTGTCGTGCCGATTTCTGACTCCCTAATATGTTAGGGGTATATGTAGGAGTGGCCTTTAGGAATAGGGACCAATGACTCCCTACTATGGCTAGGGCCAGGGGTGGGCTTTAGGAATAGGGACCAATCAGATAGAGGAGAGTAAGAATCTGGAGTTAGATTTCGGCACAACACCATCTAGCTGTAGATGTTTCTGAGTATCATGTGTCTCGTATGTGTGGCGCTTGAGGCTGATGATCCTCTATCACCTTCCATCACAAAATGCCGATTTCAAATGTAGGTGGCGCTCGAATGCATTTTAGTTTCACAAATTGATTTTGAAAAATGTCAATTAATGCACTTTTGCTTTTGTGATAAATTTTGAGACAGTTTTTTGTGACATTGATTTCCAAATATAACTTTATATAAATATAACTGATCTGTTATCTCAAAGTGGATGGTGTTGGTCAAAATTGCCGGTGTAAGACCATGATTGTTTAATGCGACCCGAGTCACCTGTCCAAAATTCTAAAAACTCGCCCTAAAAAATACCTGTTAAACACATACAGATATGAGTCGGTGACTGATGGAGGCCATAGAGCTCTGTCAGCATTACAGGGGGAAAACACGCAACTCCCTTTGTATTTTTACCCCATGTAAGTACATTTGCAATCTATGCTTCTGATTTTCTAGACAAAAGCACCACTCAAATGATTAGACCTATAATTATGCAAGTTACTAAACACTGCTGATGTATAACTGTGAAATACTATGTCTACATCAAATCCAGTGCCCTACACTAATTATTTATTCTAGAAGTCTGGACAGCAAAAAAATCAAACATGGATGACAATAGTCTAAAAAAAAAAAAATAAATTGTTTCTGCCTTCTTTGACAAAACATACAAATAAGTTAAAATGTGTTTTTATTTCATGACCCTGTAAGTGCCTTTTTTATTCACTTAGTAACAGACAACTAGCAAGTAAAACAAAACAAAAAATATATATATAAATTCTCATATTTTGATTAATTGATGCTGAAAGTGTGTAATTTCTATGCCACTAGCACCATTAAACAGAATTGCAAAAAAAAAAAAAAAAAAAAAAAAAAAAAAAAGCAGCATTGTTTTCAAAACAGCTTTCTGAAAACCCCTAAACAATCAAACAAACAGATAGTTCCGCCCCCAACTCATGCCATTGGTCGAGTCAGTGTTGTTGTCTCTCTTAAGACGTGTCTCTCGAAACCGAGCAATTATCATAGCACTACAGGGTCACAGAGTGTACAGTTTTCAAGAAAATAAATAAAAAATGGCTTACTTATAGTTGTTTCTAAATACTAAGATGGGATAGTACAAAATATTTGAACACAGAAAAAGTCACATACATCAGCTTTAAGGGAGTTTTCTTAAATGCATTCAAGCAACATTGTCACAATGGTATATATAATCCTACTCAAATGCATGTGACATCAAATAAACAAGAATTAGGTCAGAAGTAATCCAAAAGTAATTTTATTAGATTACCCAATAATATAATCCAAGAAATTTCATTACTGTTTGCAATTTTATACATGTAATTTGTAATCAGTACTCGATTACAATTCAGATGTAATGTAATCTATGCACTGGCCATTTATTGCTATATAATATTATAGTGGTGCATATAAATGTTCACATTCTGTCTTCTGTTCACTGACTGAAAAACAGTGTGGAAAACATGCATTTATTATTTTTAATTAGATTGTACTGTATTTATACTTTTTTTTGCATTTAACATTTTGAGGCTACTTAAAAAATAACTGATTTTTTTTTATTTATTTTTTTTAATAGTTCCTCTGATTAAAAAAAAAACAAAAAAAAAACATTCAGATCAAATCCCTGAATATTGATCAAGATTTAAAAAATGTTTTTAAGCTGTAATCCCCATTTTCCCATCCTTAAAAAAAGGCCTTTAACTCGCAACAACACGAAACTTTACCATACACTCAAAATAAGTCAACAAAATGGAAAATATTTGCATAGCGGCTCTTACTTGAGAGGTATCTTGGGCAAAAACTGCGTCGAAGGTAAACATCTTTGGGGCGGGCAGTGCTGCTCGTCTGTGCACTGAGGTGGGCTGTGTGTTGAGGGAGGGATCGTAGAGGGTCAGCTGTTTCTTACGAGTGTCCACCTTCAAGAAGGACATGGATTCAGATGAATCCAGAACCTCCATAGATGGACAGATCCGCATCATCACTTTGACCTGGTGCAGTAAACGGTGGAATGAAAAGAAAAGAGTTATGATAAAGTGCAATCAAAAGCAGTCCCTTTTAAAGGAATAGTTCACCCAAAAATGAAAATTTGCTGATAATTTACTCACCCATGGGCCATCCAAGATGTATCTGAGTTTCTTTCTTCATCAAAACAGAATTTAAGACTTTTAGGATTTCATTTCAGGCCTCCTCCTCTAAACAATGCAAGCGAATGTTCTCCATTTTTTGACGGTCCAAAATGCATAATAAATAATAAATAATCAATCGTTTGCATTCAGAAGAACTTTATTTGTCGACTGGAGTCGTGTGGATTATTTTGATGCACCCTAAATATGCATTTTGGACAGTCAAAAAATGGAGTATATTCACTTGCATTGTTTAGAGGAGGAGGCCTGAAATGAAATCCTAAAAGTCTCAAATTCTGTTTTGATGAAGAAAGAAACTCAGATACATCTTGGATGGCCTGAGGGTGAGTAAATTATCAGCAAATTTTCATTTTTGGGTGAACTAATCCTTTAAGGGGACTTTAACTACTACTTTACAAGAACAACAGGTATCAACACAATATGTACATTGTATAAGTGCTTATTTTGGACTCAAGAAGGCACCGAATATGGCTGCTGCATTGCGAGCTCTGACACAACATTGCAGTTTTTTGTTTTGTTTACAATTCTTATGTTTATTGTCTTGGATGTTGTCTGCCTTATTGTCTACGACAGACAAACACTTTTGGACATTGGTCCTGCAATTGCACATCGTAAACCGGACTTCAAATTCCTCAATGCCGACCTGCTGTTTACAAACACGGCAGCGGAGCCCTTTGTCTGGGCAGCCTGGCCACGGAAACACAGAAGGAAAAGGGGAAGAAGAGCCGCCGTTCTCATCAGAGTAAGACGTCGCGCAAATCGACCCCCACTACCTAGTATTCTACTGGCAAATGTTCAGTCTCTGGACAACAAGCTCTGTGAGTTGAGAGTGCGGATCTATTTCCAATGAGAGATGAGGGACTGCTGCATTATCTGCCTTACGGAAACTTGGATGTCTGCTGAGATTCCAGATTCAGCCATCGAACCCGCGGGGTTCTTCGTGCACCGAGCGGACAGAGCGAAAGACCTCTCAGGTAAAAGCAGAGGTGGTGTTGTATGTTTTATGATCAACAAATCCTTGTGTGATCAGAGGAATGTACATTCTATCAAGTCTTTCTGCTCTCCTGATCTGGAATTTCTCATGCTTCTGTGTCGACCATTGTGGCTAACGAGGGAATTCACAGCGGTCATTATCACTGCTGTGTACAACCTGCAACAAGCCAACACAGACTGGGCACTCAAGGAACTGTATGGGAGTATAAGTGAGCAGGGAACCGCTCCCTGAGGCCACGTTCATTGTGACTGGGGACTTTAACAAAGCCAATTTCAAATAAATCGCACCAAAATACCACCAACACATCAGTTTCAACACACAAGGGGACCGGGTTTTGGACCATTGCTACTCTCCCTTCCAGGATGGCTACAAATCCCTCCCCCACCCACCATTTGGCAAATCGGACCACTCTTCCGTTCTGCTTCTGCTGGCTTACAGGCAGAAACTGAAACAGGAAGCACCCACCCTCAGAACTATCCAGTGCTGGTCAGACCAGTCAGATTCTACGCTACAAGACTGTTTTGATCACACAGACTGGGAGATGTTCCGGTCCACCTCTGATGATGACATCGAGATTTACACTGATAGCTTAACGTGTTTCATCAGAAAGTGCGTAGAGGATGTTGATCCAACCAAAACAATACGGATCTACCCCAAACAGAAGCCATGGATAAATAGCAATGTTTGCGCGGCACTTGATGCGCAGACCTCCGCTTTTAATTCGGGAACGCGGAGGAGCATAAACAAGCCAGTTATGCACTCCGCAAAACTATCAGAGCAGCAAAACGCCAGTACAGGGACAAGATTGAAGGGCAGTTTAACACCACCAACTCTAGAAGCATGTGGCAGGGAATTAATATCATCACGGATTACAAAGGGAATAAAAACTCCACCATGAACACCGCTCCCTCTCTCCCGGATGAGCTAAATGCTTTTTATGCTTGTTTCGAGGGAAATAACACCGCCCTCGTGGAGAGAGCTCTCACAGCCGAAGCTACAGAGGTTAGTTCACTCTCCGTCTCTGTAGCGGATGTAACCTGATCCTACCGATGGGTGAATATCCGTAAAGCTGTGGGTCCAGACGGCATTACAGGCCGTGTCATCAGAGCATGCACAAACCAACTGGCTGATGTTTTTTACTGACATTTTCAACATTTCCCTCTCCTTGTCTGTGGTCCCCACATGCTTTAAAATGTCCACCATTGTGCCTGTACCAAAGCAATCCAAAATCACTTGCTTAAATGACTGGCGTCCTGTTGCTCTGACCCCCATCATCAGCAAATGCTTTGAGAGACTAATCAGAGATTACATCTGCTCTGTGCTGCCTTCCTCACTGGACCCATTGCAGTTTGCTTACCGCAACAACCGCTCCACTGATGATGCCATTGCATCTACACTACACACTGCTCTCTCCCACCTGGAAAAAAGGAACACTTTTGTGAGAATGCTGTTTATAGACTACAGCTCAGCATTCAACTCCATAGTGCCCTCCAAGCTTGATGTGAAACTCTGGGCTCTGGGCTTAAACAGCTCGCTGTGCAGCTGGATCCTGGACTTCCTGTCAAGCAGATGCCAGGTGGTTAGAATGGGCAGCAACATCTCCTCATCACTGACCCTCAACACTGGAGCCCCGCAGGGCTGTGTATTCCCTGTACACACATGACTGTGTGGCAACACATAGCTCCAATGCCATCATTAAGTTTGCTGATGATACGATGGTGGTAGGTCTGATCACTGACAATGATGAAACAGCCTACAGAGAGGAGATGCACATGCTGACACGCTGGTGTCAGGAGCACAACCTCTACCTCAACGTCAGAAAGATAAAGGAGCTTGTGGTGGACTTCAGGAGACAAGACAGAGAACACAGCCCCATCACCATCAATGGAGCACCGGTGGAGATAGTCAGCAGCTTCAAGTTCCTCTGTGTCCACATCACTGAGCAACTCACATGGTCCGTCCACACTAAAGCCGTTGTGAAGAAGATTCATCAGCGCCTCTTCTTCCTGAGACAGCTGAGGAAGTTTGGAATGAACCGCCACATCCTCACACGGTTCTACACCAGCACTGTAGAGAGCATCCTGACTGGCTGCATCACTGCCTGGTACGGCAATAGCACCGCACACAACTGCAAAGCCCTGCAAAGGGTGGTGCGAACTGCCAGACATATCATCGGTGGTGAGCTTCCCTCCCTCCAGGACATCTATACCAGGCGGTGTATGAAAAAAGCTCGGAGGATCATCAGAGACTCCAGCCACCCGAGCCATGGGCTGCTCTCACTGCTAGGCGGTATCGCAGCATCAGGACCCGCACCAGCCGACTTCATGACAGCTTCTTCCCCCAAGCAATCAGACTTTTGAACTCTTGATCTCTCACGATCAATATACATCAGCACTGCACTTTATTAATCTTATTATCTCACACTGGACTGTCATAAATTATATTCTCTCTTAACAACACTCTGGCAACTGACTATCAACCGACAGCCTGAATGTCAATACAGTACAATACAACCTACTGTATATTTTATATATACTATTTTTATTGTATAATGTGTATTCTATATTGTGTGTATTGTATACTGTACATTGTATATTATTATTTGTATATTGTGTTGTGTGTAATTATGTGTATATTAGATATGTAAATTGTGTTGTGTAAATCTGATGTTTATTGTAATTGGTATATGTCTCATCACTGTCATGACTGCTATGTTGCTCGGCACTGCACCCAAGACTTTCACCTACTGTTGCACTTGTGTATATGGTTGTGAGACAATAAAAGTGATTTGATTTGATTTGAAAAAATTTTTTATGTGAGAACATAGTAATTAGACACCAAAAATAATTTCCTAAAAGCAATAAAATAAATAAATAAATAAAAATAAATGAAAATAAGGATGCTATAGGTGTATACTTTCACTCTTTCACTCAGGCCATCTATAGTGATGCATATCAGTTTGAACAAAGACATATTTAATATTACTCATTTAACCACAAACACATATAACAAGACAAATGCAGCTGAAAATGGGAAGGGAACTTTCATTCAAAGCAGCCTTTATCGTATCATTATCACTGACCACACACAGAGTGAACTAACAAAACCAGCCATTGACAAATAGACTGCCTTTAGTAATACTACACATTGTCATGATTGTGTCATGGTGAACTACTAACACCATTTGTAGCAAATGCAGTAGAGTAAAACAAACATACTGTAAGAGAACAGCCCTCATGCCCTCAATATATCATTCTGACCTGCACAAAGCCACAGTATTCCATGCATGACTTGTAGCAGAGATATAATTACAGCACTTGGGCTCCAGCACTACTAAACAATGTCTGCACTGCTGATCCTATTCATGGCACCCGGGGCCGAGCGGCATGCCTGCGCCACAGTGTCGGCCTGGCGTGAACTCCCCCTCACCACTCCACAGGGGCCGATTACATTGATGGACATGTGCACGTGGTGAACGAATTACGCTGGCTGTGACATTGGAAATAGGCTTCCATATATGACTGGCCTCGGAAATGAGCCAGCCACCCAGACACCACAGAAATGTGGGCTTGGCTTGAACTGTTGGGTTTTACATTTGTTGGCCATTTTTATACGAGAGGAAAGGTTTGATCGCTCTAGTGCGACTGTTGGTTTTCATACCTCCCGTACTCTGGACTGGTAATGAAATACATCAAGTCCCTCAAGAGTCAATCCAAACAGCAATTAACTTGTTGTCTGAAAATTTGTCTACTATGATGCTGTACAGTGATTCTGAGATAAAGAAATGAAATGCAGTAGTAATTCTATAGTGTCATGGCAGAACCTACCAAATAAAATACAAAAATATTGTGACACTAAAGTCCCTTTCACACGATGCGTCAGGACTTCAACGCACCTCTCAACAAGACAAGCATCATACCTTTGACCTCCATATGAAAAGTGTTTCAGATAGCATCATGATAGGTCTCTGAATGTCAAGACATGCCTTCATACAACTTCATTCAAATGTCTTACAATTCTACGTGTCTAAATACTGTAGTTGCCAGATCATCTCTTCCATCTCTACCAAGCCACTCTTCCAACTTGTTTTGATTTTTGCATTGGATTCACTCATGTAATCATATGTCAGGTCGAACTGTCTGGTAATCTGTGGCTGTGCTTTGAAAGGTCGGGGTAAACAGGGTCAAAGTGGCTCCAGTGTTGTGTTGTCCCCCCACAGAATGCCATCCTCTTGGACCCCAAGAGATAGCCGTTTGTAATGCCTATTCAAAAACTTAAGGACTTCTCATTCTACATAATCAAAACACAATTTCTGGTTTTCGGCTAGCAGGCTAATCAGTTAACATTATGCTAAGCAAGCAGGATAGTCACTAGTGGCATGCAAAGATGTGGAATACTTGTAAAACCCTCAGTAGAGGAACGTTTAATGGATAATCTGCTTTAAAAACAGTGGTATCTATAGCTTCCCTCATGCTAACCATTGCTTGGCTAACCATTAGCTTGTGAGCTAACCGAACAAAATAGAGAGAAATGTTTGGGAAACACTTACATCATGTAAAAGGGCCTCATGGCCAATTATAAGCAATACATTCCACACATTCAGACAAATGTTACCATAGGCAGAAGCTCTCTACAGTATATTAAAACATCTGTCCTGAGTAGGGACTGCCTTCTGGACATGTCACTGCTGCCATTGTGCAAAACATAATAGTTATACAGACGGCTGGGCCATTATTCTAACGCCTTTAGCTTTTTATAGTTACGACAAAAGCTGCCAACAACTGGAGTCCATTCAATAACGTCAGATGTGTGTATGCAGTAGTAGGAAGTGGAAGCTCATTAGTGAAGCTGGGTTGTAATGAGTTCGTTCTCAATGGGCACTTATCAATCATTTCAGTGGACTAGAGCTTTTGGCATGATGTTCTACAATCATCTCAATGAGCAGGTGGGCATCTAATCTGGAACAAATCCTCTCCATCTCTCTATCTCTATATGTACACTGTTATTTGGTGCTAAAGACTAAACCCTCTGGACAATGAGGAGGGTTGTGTGTACTCTTGGCTTGGATCCCAATCTGAGATCCCAAACACACAATCTGTTAACCAAGAGCAACATAACCAGTTGCTTTCCATTTAATTACTGCCAGATAATGGATAGTGAGCATTCTGTTTTGAATGCAAAGTTTGTAACATATATTTTCAATATATTTTCAACGTATCCCTCTTAAAAAGCATCTGTTGCATTTTGAATCTGTTGAGTGTTGGATACTGTTCACAACATGGGACACTGGTGTCCCTAATTGATTAATCTTTCTCAAACTGCACAATTCCATTGGTCAACTAGTTTCATCAGAAAGAAAGTACTGGTTGACCAGCTTCACCAGTTAATTTTATGCTGGTTAACAGTATGACAACTCTGGTCTGCAAATTAGACCAGCAGCTTTGGAACTAAAAACATAAACCAAACAAAAAAATACATAAATAAATAAATAAATAAAAAAGAATAATAATCAGTTTTTTTGTTTAAAAAAAAAATACTGATACAATTTTTTTTTTTTTTTTTTTTTTTTTTAACAACATTATTTACTTGAGGGGCAAAATTGTATGTGACATTAACACTTGATTTCAGAGAAAATATCTTGAATTATGTTTTTTATAACTCTATTTTTTTTCTTGTTTTAAGCACACATTTCACATTTAGTAAGGTTTATGCTTAAAACAAGAAAAAAAAAATGCAGTAAGAAAAATAAACAGTAAAAAAAGTCATTATCTTACACAATTTTACTTCTCATGTTTATTAATATAGATTAAAGGATGTTATTTATATTTTTTTTTTTTACTTCAAAACAAGTATGTGTCTGACCTTGCCAATGCCAGGGTTCTCCTTGGCCTTTGACCCCGCCCTGAGCAGACATGGTGGAGCAGGTGGAGGGGAGAACTGGAGGACAGCACTAAAGTTAGTAGGGTAGATGGAAGGTTCCTGGGGGTACACCAGTGGTGGCTGCTGCTTCTTCCTTTTGGACGACAGATTCAGCTTCTCAGCAGCCCTGAGACAATAGACAAAAATCAGACACTGATTATGAGCATATAATATTCTCTAATACACTTAAAGTACTGAGTATGACAAAATATGCATTACTTTGAGAAACAGATCAACTATTGTTCAATATTTATATTGCTTCATACTTCAAATGAACAATGCAAAACAGGATTTCCTTGCTCTTTTGAAATATAAACAGTTCAATATTCTATGCATTATATTGTTCATAGTGCAAAATATTCCAAATTCAGTCCCTCAAAGGGGGTTCCATCAAAAGCAAGCCAAAATTCTTTGTTTCTACATTTAAAAGTGATTTCCAAGGAGCGCTGCATATTTTGTGAATAATCTTTTTCAATAAGGCAGAGGGGTGTACACACTCAAATCAATTTTGACTTTTGGCTGATTGATTTAATGGTATAGCTTGACATTTAAAACTGAACACTACAAAATCAAAACTGAAAGGTCAAAAGCCCCCTATCACATTGCCAAAGTAAACACAGATCTGGCTCCCCTTCACTGTTTCACACAGGCAGTCTTCCCCCTCTCTATTTCACATCTAAATAGGCACCCTGTGCTCAGAAACCCTTGAACAATTATGTCTTAAAACGTGAAACTGAGGCTAATGGGGCCAGCCCCATAGTTAGCCCTTACATTAGCCATTTGCTTAGTTTGTCTTAACAGTGACCCAGCTACAGCCCTGAAATTAATCTGAAAATCCACATGAGATGTCACTACTGGACTCCAGATAGATAGAGTGGTGGTAATGGCTGTGTCAAGACCTTAACCCAAGTAACAGCCACCTTCCCAGCAAGCTATACCAATAACTTCAGATTGAACTTACAATTGTTCAGTGACTGAATTAACCTATGAGGAAAAGAACAGCATGAGAGGAGCAACCATGTGCCAAGAGTGGAAAAAGAGGAGAAAGAGAAATAGGGAGAGAGAGAGGTGAAAAAGCAAAAGCTATCAAGTGTAATTTGGGGTCTTAGCTCACATTAAGAGGAACATTAAAGCTGTTCTCTTGGGCTGAATTTCTTCCGGCCCCACCTGCCGGCAGGCTTTTCCCTGCCTCTCTGGGGCTGGAGAGGGGGACAAGGGGAGGGAAAAACAAAAACAAAAAAAGGAGAGGGAAAGGGCAAGGCAGAGTGAGAGATAGAGGTGAGAGAGAGAAAAAAAACTTGCTCGCCGGTTCCCAGACACGCCATTGCCTGGTCCTCAATCACTAATCCACCCTCTGGTGGATGACAGCCGCTCCTCCCCAGGCGGACCGGAGCAAGTCCTTCAACTCCTGGTGGATGGAATGCCCCTCCAAGTTTTGGCGGCCGGTAGGGAGCCCCTTCGCCCCTGGCAGCGGCTCCAGTGTTTCAGGCGGCCGGCAGCGAGCCCCTCCTCCCCTCGCAGAGGGCGGCCGTTCCTCCGTGTCTAGGCGGCCGGCAGCGACTCCTCCATCCCCTGGCGGGCAGCTGCTCCTTTGGGCAGATGGCAGTGGTGAGGACTCCACAACAGCGCATCCCTCCTCCTTCCCAGGCTTCGGCACCAATGTAACAAGGTTAAAATGGGAAAGGAGTAGGCGGGAACTGGCTGAACGTTCAAAATAATATTTAATGAAACAAAAAGGCACACAACACAAACACACACATGGCAGCTGCGTGTGGCTCTCTCTCTCCTGAACTGCCACATCCCGCTGCACTTATCCCTCTCCTCGGCTGATTAGCCCGATTGGGGGCCGGGCGTGCGTAGTCACAGCCCGGCCCTGCCCTCCTCCTCGTCACACTGATCATGATCACACTTAATGCAGCTAAAATCAAGAGAGAAGCACTATAGAAATCACACTTGGAACAACACTTCACTGGTGAGAGCACACATTATAACAGCATATCTGAACTCTAGCGTAATTGCCAAAGCCTGTCTTCATTATTTCATGCATTGCACACATTTTAAAGCACATTTGTAAAAAGAAGGGCAGGTAACCAAGTAAAGTGTCCATATGATGAGATCCCAGAAGAAATCTCTGTTGCTCAGAGGTGTATTGCTCTTTCATAGCTCAAGAGACTATCAAATAACTAACAACTTTGTCTCAGAACTTTGTCCTAAATTCCATTGGAGAAATAAAAACAGAAAGACTTGTGGCAGCTATTGACATCCAGTAACAGTGCAGAGCTATAAAATCAACATGGATAGCATGGCACAGACAATATTGTCTTGGAAGAACTTGATTCGAGAAATGTTCAACCTAGTCTCATAAAATGAATGTTATTATAACTACATCTTTGCAAACTGAGTTTTACGTCCCGCTTTCTACATTTTGCTGCAGTTTCCAGGTGAAATGAACACTAGAGGCACTACAACAACTGTGTTTTTTTTTTCACTTTCACACAAATCACGGATACTATGGCTGTTTTTGACTTTATAAATACTTACTGTTTGCTCCATTACTCTCACCCTGCTATGTTATGATTTCAAAACACTTCCTCTACCACATCATTTAAAAAACTATATATTTTAATGCTTGTATTAGAGACCCAACAACATTTACACACATATTCTAAATAATTAGCTTCTGCTCTAACTCAACTGATAGAGGGTTGGAATTTGGACTTAAGAAAGTGAAGCAAAAGTGCCACAGAAGCAACTAGAAATTATGTGGTTGCTTCAGTAAATGTGCTTTCATGTCAAAATTGCATTTAAAACACTATCGGTTAGGTTTAGGTTTTGGTTAAGGGTAAGGATGTCAGTTTTTTTACCTCTCTTTAATCTTTTTTAACACTATCAGTTAGGTTTAGAGTAAGGATGTTATGTTCACCTTTCGTTTATCTTTTAGGACACTATTGGTCTGCAAAAATATTGCCATTCTCAAGTAAATATCATGAGATCAGGCTAGAAATTTGTAAGTTTACATTAAAGTCTCTGACTTTTGATTGCAGACTTTAGTATCGTGGCAAATATGAGCCCAGTTTGAGACATAGTCAAAATCTCTTTGACCAACTCTGTGGAAGATGAATGTGAGATTACTGTTTTGTTTTTATTTTTGGCTTAGGAGAAAAATCTGAGAAGTAGAAGACTTCTACATTGGTTTTCCATTTAATCTCATTAGTGTAGCAGAAGCAACTGAGATGTTGAAGAGAACTCATTTGTGAACACAACATACTGTATGTCTTTTACAGTTGTGGATTTGGAATAATATAAGTAAGAATTTATTGAAAATTCTGTGCTAGTAATATCTTATGATTAGTTCAAATCAGATGATATACAGTTGAAGTCAGAAGTTTACATACACCTTAGCCAATACATTTAATCTCAGTTTTTCACAATTCCTGACATTTAATCATAGAAAATATTCCCCTGTCTTAGGTCAGTTAGGATCACTACTTTATTTTAAGAATGTGAAATGTCGAGACTAATGGTAGAGAGAATTATTTATTTCAGCTTTTATTTCTTTCATCACATTCCCAGTGGGTCAGAAGTTTACATACACCTTGTTAGTTTTTGGTAGCTTTGCCTTTAAATTGTTTTAAATGTTTTGGGTAACCTTCCACAAACTTCTCACAAAGATTTGCTGGAATTTTGGCCCATTCCTCCAGATAGAACTGGCGTAACTGAGTCAGGTTTGTAGGCCTCCCTGCTCGCACATGCTTTTTAGTTCTGACCACAAATTTTCAATTGGATTGAGGTCAGGGCTTTGAGATACCACTCCAATACCTTGACTTTGTTGTCTTTAAGCCATTTTGCCACAAATTTGGAGGTATGCTTGGAGTCATTGTCCATTTGGAAGAACCATTTGCAACTGAGCTTTAACTTCCTTGCTGATCTCTTGAGATGTTGCTTCAATATACATAATTGTCCTTCCTCATGATGCCATCTATTTTGTGAAGTGCACCAGTCCCTCCTGCAGCAAATCATCTCCACAACATGATGCTGCCACCCCCATGCTTCAAGGTTGGGATGGTGTTCTTCGGCTTGCAAGCATCACCCTTATTCCTCCAAACATAACGATGGTCATTAAGGCTAAACCGGAGAGGATATGTCTCCAAAAAGTAATATCTTTGTCCCCATGTGCACTTGCAAACTGTAGTCTGGCTTTTTATGGTGGTTTTGGAGCAGTGGCTTCTTCCTTGCTGAGCAGCCTTTCAGGTTATGTCAATATAGGACTTGTTTTACTGTGGATATAGATACTTGTCTACCTGTTTCCTCCAGTATCTTCACAAGGTCCTTTGCTGTTGTTCTGGGATTAATTTGCACTTTTCGCACCAAACTACATTCATCTTTAGGAGACAGAATGTGTCTCCTCCCTGAGCAGTATGATGGCTGCATGGTCCCATGGGGTTTATATTTGTGTACTGTTGTTTGTACAGATGAACATGGTACCTTCAGGCATTTGGAAATTGCTCCCAAGGATGAACCAGTCTTGTGGAGGTCCAATTTTTTTTTTCTGAAGTCTTGGCTGATTTCTTTTGATTTTCCCATGATGTCAAGCAAAGAGGCACTGAGTTTGAAGGCAGGCCTTAAAATACATCCACAGGTACACCTCCAATTCAGTCACTTCCTATCAGAAGCTAATTGGCTAATTGTCTAAAGGCTTGACATCATTTTCTGGAATTTTCCAAGCTGCTTAAAGGCACAGTTAACTTTCTGACTTAAATTTCTGACCCACTGGAATTGTGATATAGTCAATTAAAAGAAATAATCTGTTGGTAAACAATTGTTGGAATGCACAAAGCAGATGTCCCAAACGACTTGCCAAAACTATAGTTTGTTAATATTACATCTGAGTGTCAGGAAGTTAGGAAAAGTCAGGAAGAACCCCTGCTGAAAAGACCAGTTTATACCAGCATTTATTTCCCTTTTGGTATGCTGGTTAATTGTGGTTTGGTTCTGGTCTTGATGGTGGGTTTGCAAACCCATGCAGGTTGAGCAAGGAAGTCTTGCTGGTTAAGCTAAGACACCTAGTGGAGATACCAGCATACCAGAATCCAAGACACACAAATGCTGGTGACCAACTATGCTGGGTGTTTCAGCAGAGAAGAGAAAAATCAGAGCTGAGGTTTGCAGAGTGTAATTTTAACTGTAAATGTCCGTCTTTCTTTTCTCTCCTAAGGTGAGCAATCCCTACTCATTAGTCTAGCCACTAGCCCTTTGGTCGTGCAGTGTGTGTGTCCCAGAATGTCTGTCAGTACACCCTTTCTTCCTCTATCCCTCTCTGCATTATTCCATACCCCTAGAAGTGACAACCCCACCCTTCTTTTCTCTCTCCCCATTCTCAGCCCCACCTCTCGCCTTCTCTCTCTTTTCCTCTCAGTCTGTCCGGCCCCCAGCGTCAAGCCCAAGAGCACAATCACAGAACACACAGCTTGCTGATGAAATAATTATAACATCCAGGAGGAATACAGGAGGAGCCCCTCCCCAGGGAACTGACGGCCCCCTAGAGGATGCGTGTGTGTGAGTGCATGTCTGTGCGCGCGTCTGTATGTGTACAAACAGAAGGAGGAGATCGAGGAAATGTACAAGCACTGCACTGAGAAAGCAGTATGTGTGAGAGACAGAGAGAACGAAGTGACAGACAGAGCAGGAGTGTGTGAGTGTGTGTGTGTGTGTGTGTGTGTGTGTGTGTGTGTGTGTGTGTGTGTGTGATAAACTATGCAAAAAACTGACAAAATATTTAGCAGAAAAACTATTTTTCTTGTGACAATCATCTTTAAGAATAAAAATATCGGAAAATTACTCAATATCACTCACTTTAGTCACATCAAAAATAGCTGTTTGAAAAAAATAAAATTAATGAGGGTAAAAAAACAGACAGAATTCATAAAATATATATATATATATATATATATATATATATATATATATATATATATATATATATATATATATATTTTTTTTTTTTTTTTTTTAAATGAAATAAATAAACCGGATTTAAAAAACTAGATTGTGAGCTTAAAAAAAGTAGAAAATTAAACGATCAATTGTGAGCTTAAAAAAGTAAAAACAAGTCGACTTCCCAAGAAAAAACAAGTCTTAATTTCTCATAATTTGGCTTCTCATATAAATTTACCTTGCTTGAGTAAAAAAAGAAAAAGACTGTCACATAACAGGACATTTTACAGTGCATGAATGCAGAATTAATGTTCTTATAATAACTACACAAACACAATAATTGTATCTAGGGGGAACACCCAAATAAATGTAACCAATAAGCTGGTTTGAGATTAAACACTTGTACAGCAACAAAAGCACTTCATGAATCCACAATAACAGCTCGAACATGCCCAGCACACACACTTGTACACTAATGCTCAAATTAATTGCTTGTTGAAGCACACATGCTCTCTTTCCCCCTCTCTCTCTCCCTCTCTCTCCCTCTCCCCTGCAAACAATCTGGCTCAGTTCATGAATGGCAGCCATAAAGAACATATATGTATGCTTGCACTTTATGCTACTTGTCCACCTGCTCAAACTCCCTGCAACACACACACTTTACTAAACATACATGCTTTGACAAGTTCCACAGTCAAGGAGCAATCCATATTCCAAGAATGTATAAACAATTCAAGATAGCTACCTTTGTATATTTGGCAGGTGAGCTCAGGGGACAGAGCAAGAATTTTAGCGTTAAGACAGGTGTGTTAATTGACATCTGCACTGACATTACGAAAGTGAGCATCGGTCACCCACCCGCTTAAACCAATCCACCGCACACACAGAGCATAAAAATGCTTTCAAAGTACTTACACTTCTTTCCAATCCATCATCTAATGTAATCGCAACTCATAGCCAGATCAAGGTAGACAAGACGCAAGAAAACGGTTCTGTCCATCTGTCCATATTCAAATTTTGCCATCAAGAAGGAAAGATGCAAAAACAAACTCTTAAAAAAGTAGATGCAAGGGTATGTATGTGAAAAGTAAGCCCCTCTCCTGTAGTCACAGCCCATTCTCATTCACAAACATTTCAAAATCTGCAGTCTATAGATCATGTCCTCTCAAAAAATCAGCCAATGGGAGATTGAAGTCATTCCATTATCTCCAGGACATCTGACTCTTCTGAGCTTTTCTTCCTTCTTGACGCTCTTTTCATTTATTTCTCATGCACCAACCAGTGTGCATTAAACCATACAAGTACTTCTCTCTGCCTTCTTTCTTAACTCTCTCTCTCCTTGGAAGACTCTCTTTCTGTTAGCTCACATCCTCTGTCATGTATGCTGGTCCTTTTTGTCCTTGTCCCCTCTTTTTGTGTGTCTTACCGAGGAGAGGGGCTGGAATCCAGCAGTCTGGATTCGGCTCTTGCTGCCGAAGGAGCGCTGGCAGCTATCCTGCGCTCAAACACCTCATACACACACACACACACACACACACACACACAAACGCATGCTTCCTCTCTGCCTGTCTCTCTCTCTCTTTCTTTACACAGCCCAGCCCCTTTCACTCCCCACGGCCAGAAAAAGTGCTCTCTCTCTCTCTCTCTCTCTCTCTCTCTCTCTCTCTCTCTCGCTCTCTCTCTCTCTCTCGCTCTCTCTTACTCACCCTTACACACACACATGCCCCAAACTGCATGAATTCTTCATGTGTGAAGGGGTCTCTTTTTTTATTCTACCCCAGACTTCCAACAGATTTGCTTAGTATGTGCTGCATGGCTGTCTGTTTGTCTATCTCTCTGTGTGTGTGTGTGTGTGTGTGTTTGTGTGTGTGTAGGCTATATTTGCCTTTTAGTGTTTTGTAAATGTATGTGGGTAAGGGAGTGAGTATTGTTTTATGTGTGTCCTGGAGATACAAAAGCATAAAAAAAGGAGAAATAAAGAACTAGACTTTGACATTTTCGGAAGAAATAAACATTGTTTTTTGCCAGGGCATTGTTATATGTTTGCAGAGGTCTTCTGAATAGTTTTTAGCTATGTGGTTGCTAGAGCATTGCTAGGTGGTTGCTATGGTATTCTAGGTAGTTGCTTTCAGGTATAAGTCAAAAGACCTCGCCTCACTATATCATATTTAAGAGCTTAGATAGGAGTCCCTCCTTCAAATGTAAATTCCATCTCATGAAAATTATGTGACTGTGGCGACATTTTTGCTAAATGATATTACGTCGATCTTTACACATATCACAACAGTTTCAAAGTGGGAAAGTATCCTGTGTGGTACTGTGTAAAATGCGTTTTCCAAAAGTTGCTCGTCCAAACTGAAACCAGTGAAACACAATTGTCCTCGTTTTCGATGAGTGTGTCACATGAGTGTGTCACATGACAACAAATATGTCATAAATTTCAGATATCTCTGTTTTCCATGTCCACACAACAACACGAGGACTACATTTTCAAATGTATCCACTTGGGAAAGCGTTTTCGAAAAGCTCAGTTTTCCCTGTCAAAAACGCTGTCTCAGTGTGGACGGAAAGCCAAAACAAAGAGAAAAAGGTGCATATTACAAGTAAAATGTATTAGTGTGGATGTGGCCAAAGGTTAATGGTTTATCAAGTTTTAAATCAACAAAACCTACCTCCTTACCCTAAACATTAAACATAAACCTAACGGAGATTGTCATAAATAGCAAATTTGACATGAAATACACAATAGTTGCCATAGGAGGATGAAAATATGGTACCTTTCAAACTGTGCAAACTGAGACCAGTTTCCTTAAGAGGTCCATTCAAACAAAACACTGTTGGTTAAGCCTTTTACTGATTAGGCAGCAAGGCAGCTGCCTTAGCTTTCGGGTGCAGCCATTGTTGTTGTAGTGCCTCTAGTGTTCAAAGAAAGTGCCATGACACGTACAACGAGGCATGTAAAAATCCACATCCTGTGTTTGTCCACGTCCTGCACCTGTGTCTCAGTGTATGCTGAAAATCTCATTAAGTGTTTGCATTGTCACAAACATAATTGCTTTGACGGGTGGGATAAAGCTATTAATTATCGCAAATGTGAAAAAAGCACACAGCATATGTTAGGTGTGGTGTAGTGTGTGTTCAGTTGCATTCAAAATCAAACATACAAAACCACATTGTGGGCAACCACCACATTAAAATAGTATTCCAGACACATACAGTGCTTAGAGATGTCCTTGGCCTGTGGGTAAGGGCAAGACAGGGGAAAAGCAAGCAGCTGGAACAAGTCTAAGCTTTTTATGTGAGAGAGATCTGTTCCTTAAACTGATAATGTAAGCTGAAGAGCAGGAGGGAGACAGAGAGAAAATGTTTGAGCACATTGTGAGGGTGAGGGAGACTCATTTTCCAGCGGTCTGTAGCGCGGCTCACTCACTACCCCCTCACACACTGCCCTACATCTCAACAGAACTCAGACTCCCACTACCGCCCACTGCTTACCAAGAGACGGATGCAATGAAAGCTCTGTAGGTGCACAGAAAGAAATTACTGGAATTACACACTCTGAAGCCTATTTTAAGAGAAAATCCATCTTGCTGGTGAGATGCTCTATGGTTTGAGAGACGATCGCCAACAGTAGTCATTAGTTTTGAGCAATTTTGAAATTAATCAGAGGATCACTAGAATGTTCTGAACCCAATCAAAGAGGATCACTAGAATGTTCTGAATCCAAATGTATTGTTTTCTGTTTATTGTATCCAAATTATTATCATTCACTAAACCACCTGTCCATAGTCCATATGTTTAAAAGTAACTTCAACAGTTCTGTGATATTTAAACTCCGACACCCAAATGGTAAAGAAATTGTTTAGGATTTGTTGATAATTACCCTAAATTTACAACATGATCACACGGGAAGTTGACATTTTGCAGCTGAATGTCCCAGTATCCTGATATCGACCCTATTCTGCAGACTTACTGACAAAGCCATCTCCCATCAGATATTTTGCATCAATTCAAAGGTGTTTACCTTTTCCTGTGGTGCGACTGACAGCACTTTGTGTTAGAAGCTTCAGAGACACAGTTCTGGTCCCGGTGAAACCAGGATGTAATTGCGTTCCCCTAATCAATGGTTAGCATGATTTGGAGGATGCATGTTCTCTCTAATATTACATTTCAGGATTTAGGGTTGGGGGTTGGGTTAGAGCCTATAGTTAGTAAAATATGCATTCCTGTTGACTGTATAACATACTTTTTAAAAACATCTCGCTTTACAGCTCACTTTTGGCACAGCTCTGTGCACATTTCACCATGAAAACTGGACCAAACACATGTCCCCCCATGTAAAAAAAAACACTTCCAGCTTCGACCACTGGGGCAGTAGTCTGAATTTCGGTAACCATAGATTTCAGCTGAAGAACTTTCGACCAACTATGTCTGTCTTCTGAAACCCCAGAATCTAGAAGTGTAAATAGATTAAAATACTTTTCAGGAATTGTCAGTTTATATGTTGTAAGCCTTAAGCATTCATTTCAGCATTTAAATGAAGTTAACATATTTCAATATAACTTATTTTAAACAATTTCAAGACATCCTAAGGCCCCCTTGGAAGTTTGCTGAGGCCCCCTAGTGGGTCCCGGCCCCCTGGTTGAGAACCACTGACCTACAGTACATTTGCCAATGTTTATAATGGCATGACAGCACTCATTATTTTTGTATCTGACACATATTGAGTGATACAATGGAAACACACAAATTTTGTGAGAAAATGGAAGAGGTTGCACTGAAACATAGGTGATAATCCAAAAATAATTAATTGGTTATTTTTGTCCCAGTACACAGAATCAGTGAAAGACAAGAGCTGGACACACAGATCCAAGATCAATCAGTCTGCTTCTCCAATGCTCCCTTAAAAAAGCATGGAGAACTTGTACAAATTACTAAAATAAATAGAATACATGGTTGTCAAGCCATATAAAAGGTTCTTTGAGCTTTTGTTGGAACCAGAATGGACTCCAGTGTGTGTGGACGTTCTACTGTTGTCCAAGCCAAACCATTTGGCTCGTTGTCAATAATCTTTGCAGGCTGCCTTTTCTACCTTTCAGCTCTGGTCAAATTAAAAAGAGGAATTCCTCAAGCTGACTGAGTCATTAGCCTGTAGACAGAGCCATTAGCTTGTTTGTAAGGATTTGTCTGTCTCTCTCTCCATCCAGATAGCATTTGTAGCTAATTGCCATGTTGCCCCTATTTACCATCCCTGACATTTTCCATTTTAGTAACAAGGTCTTTTTTCTTTCTCTTCACTGCAATAATAACAAAGCTCTGGACACTATGGATCAGATCACAAGAGGTGATATAAGACTACATTATCCACGTTTCCTCACCCATATTCTCCAACCACCATCCATCACTGTAAGGCCAGCAGGTTGTTTACAGAAAACAAATCTGGTTTTGATGCTTTTATGGTTGCTATGGGTTACCTGACTAATATTGGGTAAAAAAAATATATCTAAATCTAAAGATATAGCATAAACTGCTTCGGGATCAGTGTTAAATAATAATAGCAATAGTTTTCAGTGCCTAGCATTTGTGCTTTAGTTAGTATAAAGAAATAATAAATTAATATGATTATGATAACTCTCAATGAGAAATAACACATATTGACAACTCAATATATTGACAATTCAGAGCCACATCCATCCAGTATCTTATATCAGTGATGGGGTGTATAATGAAGGTACATTGACTCTCAGAACATCAGCTACTGTGGCAAGTAATGTGCCAATCAAGGCTTCATTTAATCCCCTTATTCCTGTAATTAGGGCATTATGACATTACTTCGTGGGCACTGAGACATGATGTCATTCTTTACCAACATCCACTGGCCAAGATGATTTAGAGTGAGGTCAAGGGGCTGATAGCGGAAACCCGTATGACATAGAGAGTTTTCTGCATCTCACTCCACTTACTAGATATTTCAACAGTTCACTTTACAGTAACAGTCTATGAATGTTTTTGATTTCTCAAGTGGTGAGACTCATACAAGTACTCTAAAGCCTAGTGCACACTACACGACTCAAGCTTGTCTCCTTTGATGTTTTGAGTCAGCGACTGGTCGGCAAAAAAGTCGGCGACAGGTCTGCAACGAAAAGTCTCAGATCACACGACCGATGGTTGTGTAGTGTGCACACATCTGTGACTTGCCCAGACTTGACCAGACTACGACTGATTTCAAACCTGAGTCATCAGGTGTGTGCACTCTCCCAACGAGCGAGAGACCAGTAATGAGCAAAAGCCAATGAAATACAGCGAGAGCGCAATGCATTGAGAAGCAAGAGACAAAAAATTAAAATAAAACTTCATCTACACAAAATGTCTCCCTTCCCACTGTCTCATCATTATTTTCAGCAGCTTTTTTGGTCTTTCATGTTGTTTGTTGACATGTTATCGCTAAATTCTACCGTTGCTGAGTTTGTGAATGAGTTTCAGGATCGTATCTTTAAGATCTTTAAGTCCATTTGATCCGTTGCCGGTTGAATGCAGATTAAAAAGGAAATAACTGACAGATTAGAAAATTTAAAAAAGAGAATACATACACATGCACAAGAACTTCACGGATCTTCTTCAATGTACCTGATATCAATATGCAGTGACACAGATGAGAAGCACACACATTTGAAAGTTTGTACAGAGATTCCGGTAAAATAAGAATTCTGAAATGTTGGTGCTTGGATTAAATGTAAGTGTAATTAAGAGAAACAGTGTACCAGTTTATAGAGCCGAGCCTTTTTTTTTTTTTTCGTTTTACTTTTGCGCTTTGTTAACATGCAGTAATACACTGACATAATGATTGATGCATGCCGTCAAAAATCAGAAGCTCTCCCTTCGAAATCTGAACACAAGTGGTCAAAAGAGACGACCGGGTCTACTTGTGATCTGATCACCCAAAACGCATCGTTAACCCAGTGGCTTCAGTAAGGATTGAATGGCCGTGTAGTTAATACACCCAGTCATGTTATGTGTGCACCAGCAGATGGTGCGCCGACTGCAAGTCGTGTAGTGTTCGTTGGCTTAAGTATGCCATGTTTCTTTCATCGTTCCTATCCTTATATGAGAGGCTCCTAACCTAATTCTTTACCTTACTGTTTATAAATTTGGCAGAGCTGTAATAAGAACTCACTCATGTAACCATAGACACAAGTACAACAGTACAAGACATGTGAACAGGATTTCCTTAAATAACTAAAGACATACTGTATGGATAAATGCTGGCAGTAGAGTAACCAGGGGTCTTAAGGTTCTTTCCCACAGAAGAAAGAAACAGTGTGAAAACAAAAGGAAAGCCAGAAATGAGAGAAAGTTGGAAAGTTGGTCTACTGATCCAGAGTGGCTCATTTCTTAAACTAACGAGTGTGTAGGTTGAAATTATAATAAAAGTACTGCATATATAGAGGAGACCAGGACTAGTTCTCAAACTTTGAAAAAAAAAAAAAAATTATAAAGTTAATTTCTGTATAGGCACATGTCTTAAAGTGTCATGAAACTCCCCTAGTTAAGCACCAGTTACTCACACCTAAGAATTAAAAAAGTCATGAAAGAGTGTAAAATATGTAAAAAGGTAAGCGGGTAGTGGGTGGGAAGGGGGAAGGATGGAAGGGGGTCAAGCACAACAATTCACTCACCCTCACTCATGATCACATCAAACATGTGAGTGAAAAAAAAAGCAAAAAAGTTTTGGGGCACTTTGCTGTATATCACTCATGGGACAAAAGTATGAGCATGTGAAGAGTGAAGTTGATAGAACAATTTGCAAATCAAAGATTTTAATATTTTGTTCAAACGTTTGAGAAAGTGAAAGCAGGCATTGTGACCAAACCAGGACTGCTTGGGACCTAAAATTAATTCATAGATATTTATTCTTACTAGGAATGTTTTTGGTTTAATACAAGTTAAAATCTATTTACAGTGTTTGCGGCATAATGTTGATTACCATAATAAACTTTTTCTACTTGGAGCCAGATGCAAAACAAAATAAGGTGTCGCTGGCCACATTGTTGTAATAATAATAATAAAAAAGGCTAGATGCTACTAGATTGCCACTATTGCATCGTCTTTATATTGTATGCTTAATATTATGCAAGTTTTAATCACACGTTTTGTTAATAAAGGATATTTATCTCACCAAGGATCCCAAGAACTCACCAAGAACTTCAGTAACAGAACAGTAATGCAGGGGCAGAAATTAATGAATGCTCGGTGCACAAATTCCCCCAAAATATATATATATAAAATAATGACATTTTTACAATGGATTTTATATTTTTATTTTTTGACGTGCATTCAGCGTGTGTGATGCATCACAATAATAAGCATAAGATTATAAGTTCCTGCTATGAAGTGATTCAAGGAATAGCTCTTTATTTATTAATAATTCAATCATAGTTTCTGTTCTGTTGTTACTTGTGTCACTAATACGTTTTTAATTTAATCAAAATGATCGCGCTCCCTTTAACTTGGTTGACGCACAAGTGCAAGCTGAGCGCTTGCAGTGCAGGCAGAGATGCGCGAGTGTTTTGACCACTGTCTTTTCTGTCCTCACTTTCAAATGGCGTCCATGAATGTTTTTTCAATGAAACATCAGAATGAACCAATTCACAATTTTTTTTTAAACTTCTCAGTGCCACAGAGTCAGCGCACAACGGCAGCTCTACTCAGTTGTATCTGGGAATTTTAACAAGAATGAGTACATAAGCAAAGTATCTAACCTGACAGCAGTCCTGTAACAACACATCATTCTTTTTGTGATACGGAACTTCATCCATGGAAATCTGGGGTTTTCCAGACTCCTGTTGAACTCTGGCAGTGGATGAAGCTGGTAGTGACTGCAAAGAGAACGCACTAGAACAGTGGAGACACTGCACTGTAAAATGTAGCTGTACATGATAGTGACACCCAGTGTTCAGAATTCAAATTTCATAGAATTTCTCAATAGCGGCCAAATTCTGATCTATTTCTTAAATCACTTGCAGGCCACACCAGAGCAGTCGGTGGGCCACAGATGGCCACCCCTGGTCTAGAAGATGGAGTGCTGATAAACCATGTATTATACTGGCTACCAGTAGCTGCACCACATCAAATTCAAGGCTTTGACTCTGGCCTTCAGGACAGCCAATGGAACCGCACCATCTTACTTCAATTCACTTCTCCAGGTCTATGCTTCATCTCGCTCTCTGCGGTCTATGAATGAGCAGTGCCTGGTGGTCCCATCACAAAGAGGCTTAAAGTCTATTTCACGATCGTTCACTTTCTCTGTTCCACTGTGGTGGAATGAGCTTCCAACATGATCTGCTGATACCATCTCAACATTCAAGAACCAGCAGAAAACACATCTGTACCACTAGCACTAAACCAAATCCACACTAATTGCACTTACTATTGACCTTAACTTGCACAAACTGTACAATATATATATATATATATATATATATATATATATATATATATATATATATATATATACTTCTCTGTCTCTTTCTTCTGCTCTAGCACCTATACTACTCCAGCCACCTTAAAAGCTTGGCAGAATAACACTGTAGATGTTGTTCAAACTTGTATGACAAATTGATTTTTATGATCCTCATTTGTAAGTCGCATCTGCTAAATGCAAATGTAAATCCCAGTAACTTTTGCATATTGTGATGCAAGCTCATGCATGAGGCAGTGCAGTGATTGGATGGAAATGTTCCATCTCATGAATAATGTGGTGAAATGATCAGAATCAGTGTACTATGTTACTAATCTCAACTAATCACAAGAAAGAAATGGCTATAAAAAAAAAAAAACACACACAATAAACATAATGAGTGCTATAACAATGATGTGCAACCTGTACATACAGTGTCTGTTAACACCTCATAAAATGTGTTTTGGAATTTCATGACCCTTTAAAGTCTTGGCTACAAAAAGGCAATTTAACTTTTTCAACGTTATTGCCAAGGACACAGTTCATTGAAAATATGTTGACATTTTGTGTTACGTTTTTACAATGAAGCCATTAAACAGCTTATTGTAGGTATTTCAACAAAAATGAAACAGTAAAACAGTTATAAAACTGGCCACAATAAAAAAATAAAAAAATAGAATAAAAAAAAACACAACATACAAAAATATATTTAAAAAAATTGTAATGAATTAATTGTATAAATTTAAACATTTAAAACACAGGTGACAACTTATCCTGGCCTGACATTTATTAAAATGCCCTCTATTTTGAATGTATGCTATGGCTTTCTTGTGTTAACTTGTATACTCATCAGCTGAAGCAAAACTATAATGATTCTGCAATTTTAGTTTTAGTCACAAAACCTATTCTAATTTAAGAAGGTTTTGAACTAGTCGTTACTGCTAGAGAAAAACAACAACTTTTGACTCAGAGTTACTGAGATATTTCCCTTGTGACAACTAACCAAGGTCTCCTCTATCAAATATATCAAATGAATTAATATATATATATATATATATATATATAAGACACCTCTCACCCCAACCATGGTCTGTTAACTCCTCTCCCATCTGGGAGATGCTATAGGAGTCTTCGCTGTCGCACCAGCAGACTCAGGAACAGTTTCTTTCCCTCAGCTGTTAGCCTACTGAACTCTAAACTCAGGCGCTGAACACTACATCCCACTCAGACTACATATTATTTATTTTTTTTGCACATTCCCTTGTACATAATTTCTACCTCTTGATGCCGCTTGCACTGTTATGGTCACCGGCCATATATATATATATTTACATATGTATACTTCATTCTGGACAATTCACCTTCAGTGTTTATACTTCTTCATTTGCACCTTGTACTGTATTCATAGACATTTGCATTGAGCTGGTCTCTGCTTCTCTACCTCATAACTTTGCACTCCATATAAAATTGTAGCAAGCAAGTCTCTCATTCTCTGAGAGACATGTCCATCCCCTTAATCAAATACATAATTTGAATAATCATTCTTTATCTTTACTTCTATTCATCTTAATTTCTTCTTGTCCTTTGGAGCTGAGGAGGTATGTACTGTATATCAAATCCTATGTACAAATCAGAAATCTCTGCCTACACATATAAGACACATACAATTTTATTGTATAGAACCTGGCAGTAATAGTTCCTTACAAACTGAACCTGGAATAATTAGATGGAATGGTATGGATAAGTCTTTGTTCTGAGCAGCAGAAGAGGGGGCTCTCTCTTCACCTCCATTACTAATACTTCCTTCAAGCGCTTACTGTATGACCTGAGGCTTCAGTCATTCTGTAACATTATCCCTCATTAAAACAGAGTGTACATGATAGTACACTGTCTGATATGTGTAAAATTGGAGCATTATGTCAATACAGAAATCACCTCAGGGCAGCTTTGGCTGTGTTCATTGAGCTGGTACAGTAAAATATAGCATCATCATAATGTAGTGTAGCTCTCAACACCGTTATGTCACTGAGCCACTGTGTTGCATATTTCAGTGGTGTAAATGAGATCTGATGCATTAAGTACATTTACATGGGCATTTATAATCAAGCTGCTGTGTGTTTTTGCATAGTCGAGTGACAGTCTACATCGCTCTGTTCAAGTATACCATGCTTAATTGAATCACTGAAGGAAAGATGTCAGCTGAGGAAGTGTTTCCGGTTGACTTTTGGGCCATATAAGCGCGTCGAAGAAGTAAGCTAACTAGCTTCTCAACAGCAGGATGCACACAACAGGCACAACAACATAGAAAACTTTTTACACATTGATTTTGGTGAAGACCAAATGTACGTTTGTGCTTATGGTGATTTCTGAAGGCAGAAGACAACGCAGTTTGCTCCTGGATTGTTTAACTAAACGAGCTCTGCTTTGCTTCAAATAGAGTCTTCAATTTATAAGGATATTATCCTTATAAACTCTATGTGAAGCGTAATAATTATGTTCAGACTGAAGAAAGATGACGTAAATAAATAGACAGTTAAGAAAATATATGGTTTGTCAATATCTCTGGTATTTTTATAGGTTTGTTGTCTGTATGCTTAAACAGTTTTTCATGTGTCACTCGACTTGCTATTTGCTTCAGACTCCATATTCTATAAATTTCATGCTTTCTGCCTCATTGTATGTGTGGAATCCACATAAGTAAAAAAAAAAAAAAGCTGTTATAACCACTCAATGATAATTGAAAGATATTTGCAGACGATAATGTGTAATTTGTAATGTTTACATTCTGCATTCATGGCCATAACCTTGGCCATAATATGCACCTGTTACCCTCTTTTATTGTATTTTATGATGGAATTTGCTCACTAATTTTTAAATAAAGACATTTTATGCTACTGCAAAGGTTTTGGGTGACATGGGTGTTACTATGGCAGATAAGAGGATTAGTCAATAGGTATAATAAAGACAAAAAATAATAATTTCCCAATTCACCATGATACATTTGTATTGTTGTTGCTATCTTTTTCTACTCCGCTTTGTGTTGCATTGACCAAATACATGTTGCGTGGCACCTCTGTTTTCCAAAGCATGATCATAAGGCTGAGGCCAATTGTTGCCCGATTAACGTGTATACATGCTGAACGAAGCGGAGCTAAAATAGAATCATCTAAGTCTGTTAGTTCGATTTCCCAAAAAAATGGACTGGTATGTTCAGTTGAACTAAAGCTTTTACATGACATTTTACAAGATGAATTATTACTTAGTCTGACTGAAATCTAACTTTTAAAGTGCATATAAATGCACTCACCGTAAAGTCTCTAAGTCCACCTTATAGAACATATAAACAAATGCTAAAATAAATAAATAAATAAATAACTGACTGGTCCAGTCACTGTTATTAAATATAGAGGATTGCTTTTGATGACTCGATTTGGGTTTGGGAGCAGTTTTCACACGGTACATCCAAACCAGGGACAGGTTAACATTTGTGAAATAAATAACAAGGCATTTATGCTATGGGTGCTAATTTGTGCCTATTTCAATTAGTTTGTGTGCTCAGGATAAAACAAATTAAATTGAACTGAAACAGACTTCTAAAAAGAATTTCCCAGTTAATTTACAATTTAATGTCTATTGACCAATTTATAGTATGTTATCAATTACCACATAAAATAATTTTGACTCTTCCCTTATTTATTTATTTTTTGTATTTGTATTTTTTATTGTTTATGGTTTTAGATTAATAATAGCAATGGTATAGTACAGTTACTGTAATAATTGAAATTATATAAAAATATACTTAAAATTATTTTCGGTGGTATTATCTTTGGAATAGCCTGAGATGTTTCCAGCATATGTACAGTAAGCATGATATACACAGATTAAAAACCTGTAAGAAACATAACTTTGAAAGACACAAACAGTCAGAACAGAGAACAGACAGCATAAGAAATCAAGAAAAAAAGGGACAAAGGAAAAGGTGAAAGGATAATAAAAAGCACAGAATTACATCAAATGTTAAGAGAGTGAGAGAGAAAGAGAAAGAGAAAGAAAAATATATGGTGAGACAGAAGGAGAGAGGGAGGGAGGAGGAGGAGGGTGAGACAGAGGTGAAAATCAGAGAGCCAAAAACCAGAAAATGAGATGGAAATTAAAAAAGAAAGAGGGTGAGGATATCCAGAGAGTGAAGAGAGAGAACAGGTCCAGAAAGTGTGTGAGACTGAGTGCTGTCTCAGAGGTAGATAGTGAGTGTGCTCGAGTGATCAGTCTGGTCTTTGTGTTTTGGCTGGGAGCCAGCCAGCAGCTATTTGAGCAGAGGTAAATCATTTTGAGTATAGAACACTGAAAAATTATTTTGTGTTATTCCCTCAGTGAGCCCAGGGTGGGAATCCCCAGCCAGACCCAAATAAATGAAGCTGGCAGTCTAAATGGAAAATGTTCTATTTTAAAGAAAGAGAAAAAAAGGGACAAGAAAATACCCGAGAATTATTGTATTGGGAAATGCTATGTTTCTTTAGTCTGTATATTTATATTTGAGTGTTAATCCCTATATCTATTTTATGCAAAGTAATTGCATAAACCTTCTACATTGCATGAATTTGAAAGTTAAATTCCCACGCCAACTAGCTGGCTGGTGTAATTTTTCAAATTTCATTATAAGCATTCAAATCTGTTGCAAAGAGTATCATTACCCGTCAAACGTTTGGACACATTTGATCATTATTACTATTCTTCGCATTTTGAAATAATAGTAAAGTCATCACAACCATGGAATTATGAAAATGGAAGTATGGGAAATATGCAGTGACAAAAATGTTAAACAAATCAAAACTTTTTCTAGCCCTGTAAAGTAGCCACCCTACAGCTCTGCACACTCTGGGCTTTTTTTCAGCCAACTTCATAAGGTGCATAGGGGGATGATTTTTAAACAGTAATAAATGAATTCCCATGAATTCTAGGCACTTGTTGGCTGCTCCGGTACAAACTCCAACTTTTGTTTTTTGTTTTTTTGGATTTTCTCCCCTTTTCTCCCAAATTTGGTATGCCCAATTCCCAATGTGCTCTAGATCCTTGTGGTGGCAGAGTGACTTGCTTCAATCTAGGTGGTGGAGGACAAATCTCAGTTGCTGCATCTTAGACAGTCAATCCACACATTTTATCATGTGGCTTGTTGAGCGCTTTACTGTGGAGACTCAAGCTATTCTCTGCGGCATACACGCACAACTCACCATTTGCCCCACTGAGAGCGAGAACCACATTATAGCGACCACGAGGAGGTTAACCCAGCGTGACTCTACCCACCCTAGCAACTGGGCCAATTGGTTGCATAGGAAGCCTGACTGGAGTCACTCAGCATGCCCTGGATTTGACCTTGTGACTCCAGATGTGGTAGTCAGTGTCTTTACTTGATGAGCTACCCAGGCCCCCAGCCCAATAACTATTTAGTGTTGTTAAGAAATTTAAATGTAGGCACAATTTGTATATGTCTACATAACTAATTAAGCATTTAGCCATAAGTATTCTAATCAAAATGCATTTAAGATGATGAAAAACATACAGTATATAAACTTCAGACTGATAGTGCATGAGTTTGGAAGTAAAACAAATTGCATACATTTGCAAATGTATTTAGAATGTTTTATTTTTTTTATTTTTAAGTGCTTTTTGTTTTTTTGCAGCCTATTATGCATTCACTATCATGTTAGCTAACAGGTAGGTGCAAACACTAAACTTCCTGCTTCCTGTGCTAGTTTCGTGGTTCATAAAACAGTAAAACAAAAATAAAAGAACCACCAAGCACCCGGACATGTCCAGCCTACCACCTCCAACAAAACCAACAGCAAAGAAAAGAACAGATGAATCTGTTTGCAGTGCATAAACAAGGGCGCTAAAGCATTTTGAAGTGGGGGTGAGTGAGTGAAAGAGAGAAGTATTGTTGTCTTTTTGTGTTTCCTAAATTACCCCCTCAATGGTATCCCTGACCAGACAGGATATGTCGCTAATCCAAGCTCGGCTTGCTGTGGCTTAGCCACAGTGGGGATGAAAGATTGCAAGCCATAAATGAGGCCAAGGTTTGTTTTTTTTTGTTTTTTATGAGCTGCACTGTTCAATCCAAAGCCCCTGGGGCAGAGCCCTGGAAAGCCACAAAATGAAGATACTAATGGGGCTTTTTTTTTTTTTTTGGAGTAAATGTTCTCTTTTTTATTCATGAGAGGTGTAGAGTGGATGCTTTTGCAGAGTTTGTTTAAAAGCACAGCAAGCTAACGTTTAAGGAAGATCAATTCCATTTTAGAAGAAAACTGACAGATAACCAAGACTTGCATCTCTCTTACACACACTCTCTCTTCCCTGCTCTGTTTACAAAGATTACCATCTACTTTCATCTCATCCGTGATACATCTCTCTATCTTTTCCTCCACACCGCTGGGATTTGTTCTACAGGTAGAAAACCTGCAGCACTAAAAGGTTGTTGAGGAAAAGGAATTTAATTACAGGACACGCACGTGGAGCGCATAATCCTACCTATACAAAAGTGTAACCCAAATTAAGGAAGGAGTTGAACATAGCTGACAAAAAAGAACCATCAGACAATTTAAATCAAATATAGTATTCAAGGAAGAAGATGGGCAACTCTTAGAAAAAATCAATGGGAGAAATCGTAATACTCAATATGGCAGCTGCAGGAATGGAAGTCCCACCCTTTAGTAAAAGGCAATTAGAAAAGAATATTTGGATATATTTTGATGTTTTCTTTTTCATTTTTACAATTACGTATTTGGCAGATGCTTTTATCCAAAGTGACTTACAGTGCACTTATTACAGGGAGAATCCCCCCAGAGCAACCTGGTGTTAAGTGCCTTGCTCAAGTACACAATGGTGGTGGCTGTGGTGATCAAACCAGAAACCTTCTGCTTACCAGTTCTGTGCTTTAGCCCACTACACCACCACTCTTTTTCATATATCAAAGAGATGATGCAACATATATAGAACAAGATTCATTACTTCCACACTGAAATTTCATGAGATGCAACTGGCTGTCAAACATATGGAGCTACACATAACACATAATCTACACGTAAGCTACACATATATATTTTCTCAGGCACTTTTTGATTCTAAATTTATGCACAACTTACATAATTTTAGTAGTGCACACAAATAAAAATAGCCAAATCATACTGTTCATGTATTTCACTTGCTATAGTTTACTTCCATGTTGCATCTTTGTCAAATTTGCAATGTCAAATGTAAATCAAGCCAATCACTGACACATCAGTGCCACCTTGAGTAAAAAATAGCATTGTATAATATCTGTGTACATGCATTTGAAATATTGATAAGTCACCCTTGTCACACAGAAAATCAATGTGATATAATAGTCATTTGTATGAATATAGTACTCATTTGTCTTATAATAATCAGAAATACTGTATATATATACTGTATATCCTGTTATAGTAAACTTATATAGATACGGTATAATCATATGATTTATGGAAATATGTAATTTAAATGTAATTTTGACAAACACTTTTAGAGATTTCATTCTTTCCCCATTCAAGTATACAGTAGCTATAATATATGCCTACTGCCTACCTAGAAAACAGCTGCCTGGGGGCATTTAACAAGATGGCCGCTGAGTGAACTGACTTGCCTTAAAGAGACTGTTTGACATGCTCTTGACCAGGACCTTGAACTGTGCATACTGTGCATTTATGATGATTAAGCCTTTTCAAACACAAAACTAATTGCATGTAACTGACTGTAACAAATAATATTCACTTTGCACATGTGACACATGCAGCAGAGTTGCAGCGGTGGGTGGCAAAGCCCTGTGGATACGTAAAGGAGAAAACAAGACCATCCACCTCCCCTTAGCACTCATTCATTAATCACTGTCTGGCAGGGAGGACACATAACGCTTATTTATTTGCACTCTTTCACTCAGAGACTATCACAACAAACAGCCCCAGTGGCTGCTGGAAACATTTGTGCATGATTAATCAGAGAAGGCCTGGAACAACAGAGCAGGAGATGAAGAGGAGAGAGAAAGAGAGGGTCTGAGGATGGGTAGAGGACAGGGAGAAAACAGATGTAGCAGAAAGGGGTGAGGTGCGGTGGGGTTTGAAGGTTGTGTTTTGGCCTATGCTCAATCTGGCAACATGGATGCAAGAGGGAGTTCACATGTAGGCATACAGATCAAAATGTAAAACAAAGCCATGATGTGAGTGTGAAAAGAGGGAGAAACAAGAGCAATGAACATCTATCATGCCATTTAATGAGTCCCATCCTAAAATGCAATCAACATGGCAATAGTCTTTATTGTCCAAAGATCACATTTTCATAGGCAGAAAGATGGATGCTTCTCAAACCACATGAGAGGAAGGATGACTGCTGAAGGGCTGGAATAACTAATAACATAATTAAAATTACTTAATAGAGGCACTAGAGATGATACCTATACTATATTCAATGGTGACCTTCACACTGAAGTACAATTACCCGTCCTTTGTGCATAGATGTGCTCTTAAAAGGCATGAATACTACCAGATGCATAGGCCAAACAGATGGTAAAGTCCCCGTAGCTTAGTTTCATTACAGAGCACAAACCAAATCTATTATGCCATCAAGAAACCCGGAGGTCATGGGAATAACATGGAATCAAAATGTACGTTTCTAAGCTTTTAATCCATGTTAGCTTTGATGTCATCTATATGCTAGTGCAGTGTTTCTCAATCCTTTCCTGGAGGATCACTAACACTACACATTTTGGATGTCTCCCTTATTTGACACACTCAATTCAGATCATGGAGCACTCTACTGATTAGCTAATCAGTAGAATCAGATGTGTTAGATAAACGAGACATCCAAAATGTGTAGTGGTACTCCAGGAAAGGATTGAGAAACACTGTGCTAGTTTAATCCTAAAAGTAAAAAATAATAATAATGAAAATAAATAAAAAAATAGATACACATCTAAAATGTACAGTTTTTCTCTTTCAAGAAAGGAACCAAAAATATTGATGACTCATCCAACACTCACAGGCATATTGATTTTGTTCTCCAATAAAATGCTCCCTAAAATGAGAATGTCTCCTCCCCCTTACTACCACCTGGTGACTAGCAATAGTAAGTAGCAAATCATGGTTCATGTTGGTGACATAAGCTTAAGGCTATAGGCTATAAAAAAATAATAATAATAATAATAATTAGCCCATCAGTGTGTCCTTCCCCAACTTCCTATAGGAAATACATCAACTCAGGAAAGAAAACCATGCTCGTCAAGCAACTTCATGGGGTCGTTTATGATTTTATGAGCACCCTTGTTCAACTGGAGGAATTCAGATTTTTAAGAATTGAAACTGAAAACTTAAGTATGCAATTTCTACGACACTAGCGCCACCAAACGGAATTGCAAAAATTAACGTTTTCAAAACAGCTTTCTGAATATGCCCGCAGTATGCAGTTGTTCAAACAGTCAGATAGTTCCACCCCCAACTCATGCCATTGGTTGAGTAATGTTGTTGGTTCGGGTCTAAGTGGATTGCTCAAAACAGCACATGAATTTTTAAAGAACTACAGAGACACAGTGTTTTCAGTTTTTGAGAAAATAAACCTATAAATGGCTTACTTCTACTGTACTAGTTTCTGCATATTAAACTGGAATAGAAGATAGTATTTTAACTGAAAAAGTTACATTCTTCAGCTTTAATACTGAACGAGAAAGAGAGATAGCCATTGCACTAATGGGATTCTCAGCTCACGGCAACAGGCTCTATCACACACTGTGTCATGAACTGATTACATACTGTAATCCACTCCATTTCAGACAATCTGCATTCCGAGTAGCTTTCAACAAATAAAAACTGCAGATAAATTCTCGCTTACGTGCTCATTTCCACCCATACCCCCTTTCACAGAGGACCTTCACTGTCGTAATATGCCATAAAAAACAATTTTATGTCCTCTAAAATAAACCTCAATATTTAATGAATCAAAGTGGATAAACTAGTTTAACCCACTGACGTTACTTATATAGACCACCTTTTGAAACACTTCCATGGGCTAGCAACAGCATTCCTTAGAAAGATTCCTTTGCGACATTGCTCGACAAACGTTAACAATTAAACTCTGCTGTGTGGTGGTATTGTTTTGCCCAATACCACCCCTCAATAACAAGTTCTTCCTCATTTTGGCTTTGGAATCTGCTTTGTATTTTCAAATTACTCCATGTTTCGTCATTGCACATGCAAATAACATAAAGGGGTCCTGCCCACTGACAGCCACACAAATATATCTACCAAAACATATATAGTATAACAAAGTCTCTACTAGCTGACATTTCTACAATCACAAGGTATATTACAGTCATACCGCACAGCCCTACTATGTACCACCTCCTTTAACAATGAAATTAACTTTCTTTTTTCTTTTTTTTTTTTTACAATGAAATGAGTGTAATAACAAGCAAGAGGGAATTTTGGAATTGTGCTTGAGTGGCTAAAACATAATACATGAATAAGCATGAACTGTGCATTTGGTCAGGTTGAACAGTGATTAGAAAGTGCTTTTTTCAGATTTTTATTTATTTATTTTTGCTCAGGCTCGGAGCTGAGAGCTTAACTAGGTGGATCATGATGGGATTGTGAGCTGCAGCTTTTGTTCTCTCTAGCCACAACAGAGGATATTCAGGCTGGATGACCTCATGGGAATTTTCAACTTCAACCAAATCTGCGGTCTGAAGAGACAATAGGTAATAAACCCTTAAATGCATATTGTACTCAGTCTGGTAACACAATTAATAACCTCTGTTTATCTGATCCGTATTCCACAAATCCTGGCAACAGGAGACCACTTTTGAAGATCCGCTGGTTCCATCCTCTGGCCTTATTTACTGTTTTCCTTTGTGAAATTGGTTGCAATTGTTATTTAGGGTCTGCTTTAATCAGCATTCTTGACAACAGTTAACTAAGACGGCAAATAAGATGGCTACTTGTCTATTATGCTTACTGTGCGAAATGCAGTGCCAAAGCAATTAAGAATCTATCTTTGTTACTCTACCACACCGTGGGAAGCCTGAATGCAGGTTAAGTCACTATTGTGTGCAGAGTGCTACATGTATTTCCAAGCAATTGTTAGACAATATATACAGCAGATTAACTATAATCTATCTTAAAAATAACTACTTTCAAAAATCTTTAAAGGGATTATTCAACCAAAAATTGTGAAAGTGAGTAAATGATGACAGAATTTTCATTTTGGGTGAATTATCGCTTTAAGGTCCACAAACAACTGCACTCTTCCCTGAACTATATACAATATCCCCATACTGTTAGGCACTTCCAACTTGACCAAAATTACAGTACCGTCTTCTTCAGTCTTTTTGAGTCCACAGACATGAATCAGCAAATCTTTGTCGTCTGGGAGGCTCGCTGATTCCTGCTGCTCTTTCTTTGATAGCTGTATGTGTGAGTGGGCTGACTACCTGATACAGCAGTTTTTTCCATCAGCTGTCACAGACCTCAAAACCCCCATTGTGAGCATAAAGAAAACCAAGTGTTTGCTGTATCCCTCCTGGTTTATTCAGGATAAAAATGTATGTGGGTGCTTTACCACAGCCAAAGGTCCATAAGTTGCTTATGGACACTTTTTGTATGATTTTTCCCCAAGCATGGCCAAAATGCAAATATAGATGTATTCTTGAATCTGTGGTCTTGAGCTGTGGCACACCATGAAGCTAATAACCTGTAATTACTTGGTTAATGTTTAAACCCCAGCAGCTCACCAGGACCTCATTTACACCTGGTATTAACATCAGTCTCAAGTGATCCAATCACAAGTGGACATCTATAAATGCACATCTACTGCATTAACAAGTAGACATCTAAAATTATCTGATCACAATATTTCGGATATTATCATTATAGCTTCGGAGGAGGACAAGGATGCATATGGGCAAACATAGCAAGCTCACATTTGTAGTGTAATGCTAATGCATTCTAATGTGTGACCACCGACTGGCATAACACTTGATCCTTGCACCAAAACAAAGTGAAAACCCTTTGCCTAAAAGGTACGGCTTTAAACAAAAACCTTCCAATCTGAAAATTTGGAAAAGCATACATTCATATACGTGCACAAAACATATCATGCCACAGCATGTTGATGTCCAAACTGATGGACATCAACATGCTGTGGCACACTGAAGTACAAAGTGATGTATCTTGTCACGAAATCAGACCCTCTTTTAGACAAAATATGATCATGAGTCATCACTAGAGATGCATTCAAAACACGTGATAATATCAGTTGTAAACAGAAATCTTTCTGAGGTTGACCGCTTGTAATCGCATCATCTGAGACATATGTCTATACCAAGTGCAAACAGGATACAGATGTGTCATGAGGTGTCTTGGGACAGCATTTCTCCCAGAGAAACGTATGCAGTGATAGCTTCCACAGTTTAATCATAGTGCCAGTCACAAAGGTGATGTTCTGATGAGGATTTAGACTATTGAGCAAGGTAGCTTGTCAGGATTTGTTATATTAGTTATCTGTCTATAGTTACAGTAGTTATCTGTAAATTGCTGTCACTACACCTCTAAACAGAGTGGGAACATACAGTTAACAAAAACTGGTTTATTGTGTAGAACAAGTGCAGAAAGATTAAAGAATGTGACGTATGAGAGAGAATCCATTGTGATGCTAAAACACTGACAGTTCATTTGGTTCACAAGTGCTTCAAAGGTGAGTCTGCCTCCTTTTCAGACAAAACAAAGAAGCTTTAGTGCTTTTCATGTTCCCCTAAATGTGGTAATCACCACAGTGAGAACTGTTTGGGCTGAGAGACTAACAGAGTGGGGCTTATTCACAGAACCTGGGGGTGTGTAAAAAGCAAGAAGATGTAGGGAATACATTTTAGTAGGTGGGAGACAATCAGCAGAGGTGGTTGCAGGTTATAGGGGAGTGATTTTAAAGTAAAGGTCCCGATATACTCACGGCAAAGTTCTTCTTCGTTGTTTGCTTAGAGCTAGAAAGACATTTGAAACAGCTGAGCAACGGGATGCTATTTTCAAACATTCAGACACCTGCCACACCACTGGGGAGATGTTTAGAGGTGCATTTAAATAAGAGGACGCACAAGACTACATGTAAAAATCAAGTAATTTGACACTAAAATGTCTTATCAATGACTACATGCCTCATTCTATGAATAAAGTCCACATAATATCAGTTAAAGAACCAGTGTTAACAACTCGATGATTTAAAGTAATATATGCAGTAGATGATGTGTAATTTGTCATTTGTACATTTTGTATATGTAGCAGCAGGTACAAAGTTTTCCTGAGAGTTTGCACTGTTTTGAACCACCGAAACAAACTCAAAAATACCTACATTTTAGCCAGATTTAGTTCGAATGGAATTCTTCTATTTCACTAAAAGCATATCAGGCTGACATCTTGGAAGTTTTCTTCTATAGGTGTTGGATGAAGGTAAGACAAACAGAAGAGTGGCATCTATTAATTATAACCGGTCATTACTTAAGGATAATAATTATTTTTAGTAAAAGATCACTGTATGACAGTAAGCAGGATCTAATTAGAATCACCACTGAGAATACCAAAAAATTACCCAAAATCTCAAAATTAAGATGCCTAGACACATTATGGTAATGAGAATTTGGGTGGGAAATGTCCTTAACTGTCATGAGAACAACGATGGTTCCAAAATTGGCTTTATTTTCTTGAGAAAAATATAATTTCTTATTTTGTCTTGTGAATGTATTTTTTCATCACTGATATTTCACCATATAACCTGATCATTAATGATTACTATATAAAATTAATTATGAAGGGGGACACATAAGTATAGATTAAGAATGGGACATATATATACAGAAAACTTGGTTTGGTGCAGTTGTCCATCAGTCCATTTGGACACATTAATGCTCCATACCAAAACCCCTGAGGACAGGAAGCGCTTCAGCAGATCCCTGGGGTTGCTGTGCCAGAGTGATAGATCCATCAACACCTCCATCATCCACCCCCACCACCCAAACCACACAGCAGAACAGCACACAGCCCACTGCAGGCTCTTCACACCTGGACTGAGCAGCTCACTGAGTGGTCCCCTCTCTCCTTCCCAGGCTGCACTTGTCAAGTACCAGCCTCAGCTGCTCTATGACCATTGTACACACACACACACACACAAACTCACACACTTGCAGACAAACTCAAGCTTGACAGCCTGATTAGGACTACAGCCCACCAGCTGGTGGTTCAGTAAATACAGGGTAAAACAACAAGGCTCATCCAAACTCAGCACTGTCAACAAAACAAATCTTACTAAAGCCTAAGTCAGGGGAGTTCATTGAGTTGGACCAAATGTTTGAGAATGACCAATTGAAATAAAACAAACAAAATACTGGTCTAGTTGGATAGCTTGTGAACTTTAATGTCCCCCAAAGCTCAGTGTAACATAGAATACATTACTTCTAAAAGTTCATGGAATAACATTGCAATCCCCGATTCATATAAGAAAATCAGTTAATTCAATTTGCTTCATTTCAATGAACCAGTTCAAAATTAGTTCATCAATTTGTTGATGTCATCACGCAAATATGTTCACATAGGTCCTCACTGTGTTTTGGAATGAGTTATATAGGTTGTGTTAAAAGTTCTCCATAACATTTTAGTAACATTTTAGTAAAAGAATTGAAAATCACTATGATGAAGCCCACTCTGAAGTACTTAAAAATCCCCAGGAACCATCCATTGTCAATATCTCAATCTTTTAAAAACCACTATGTACTTTTAGCCAACATTTTTTACTAAAGTCAGCAGTGAAAAAGTTTTAATGTATCTCATTTTCAAACATGAGAATTTTCTCTGGTAGAGTGACTTACTTCAGTTTCATGGTGGCATTCCCTTTACTTTCCTCCACAGTCCATGGTCTTCTCTCCTTCCAGCTGAGAGTGGTGGTTTGGGGCATTAGTCCGTGTCTGCCCACCATGAGTGGATATACGTGTGGATTCACCTCAATGCCTACTATCTCACAACTGCATGAGTGTCTTCAGGGTACATGTGTTTGCCTCTATCAGCCTTGGAGCTCACTCATGCTGCAGAGGCCCTGTTTCACGGCTCTCGTCACGCAGCTGTGCAGCAGGTCCCGGCTCTGGTCCAGGGCCCCAACCACTCAACACTAGTCTGTTTTCTCAATGTGTCCCTGACAGGGATTACTGCTGTCTGTCAAAAAGCAGCCAACCACACAGATCATTTGCCTGTTTTTTACTCCACTACTCTTGTCATCCATGCACTTTCTCTATCTCTCCATCTCTCTGTCCCTCCTCTATGGCTCTGGCTTCATTTCTCTCTGTAATCCTCCGCTGTGATGGGTGGCCTATGGAGCCGACGTTATCAGCTTAGCTGAAAGCTGTTGTGGGTGTGTGTGCAAGCTGAGTGCAAGAACTCTCAACACCCCTTTTCTCTTTTCACCAACCTCTACTACATAGCCAACCATCCCCCTATTCCACCCTCTCATGGGCCACATTAGCCCTGCCCCCTTGTCCCACCTATCAGCAGACCACTGTCACCATTAGCATTGGCACAGCATGTGGGTAGGAAGGTGAATGGCATCCCTCTGTTTACAACTCGTGGGATGCATTATCATTATTTCCTGACTACAGCAGGAGAAGGAAGCAAATCTTCCAAACAATGAGATTAAACTGATGCATTTATGTACCTAATTGACTTTAAATTGGAGCACACAGTGAGCATCCAAGAATTAGGGGCAATGCTACAGTTATAATGTGGTAAGAACCTGAATGTAGCAAGTGACCTTTCATTACAAGAGGAAGACTTATTAAACATCTACAGTCATCCACAGTAAGTCACTCATGAAAGGTCAGTTCAATGCTTTGTTAAGCTTTCACAAGCATACACATGATAAATAAATCCAAATGCAGGCCAAATGGAAAACTTAAGGAGCAGAACCACTAGGTTATTTTTATCCTCTCAGGTTCTTTATTTGAATTAACATAAATGTTTGATTTTCACACAAAATGTTAATCTATGATGTTCAGTTCCTCAATTTTGCAAGCATCTTTTTGGTTTAACTCGCAGGTTCACTACACTTGAACAATAGTATGAATCGAGAGATGCAAATTCTACATCAGAGATATTAAATTAAAGTTCCAAGATCAAGACATTTCCTTTCCAGCAAAGGTCCGCACAATAATAACTGACACCATATCAGAAGTCAGTAGGGCTCTGAAATGATTCAAGAAAAACCTATTTTTACAGAATAGTTATTATTCATTTCCAAGTTAGCAGCAACGGTACTTTGTAAAAGAAGAAAAGAATAGTAAATCCTAAATCATAAAAATACTTTCTTCATAACTGGGCAAGGATGAGGACATTGGGGTCCAAGAGACAGCTATAGTAGTGCGGTACGGGGGATCTTCTATCAAAAGTTTATCAATCCAATGCACTATGATATGATATTCAGATACCTATTTATGGGGGAAGTGGAGGCTTTCTGACTGAGGAAAGACACTGTATGGGGGTTCAGGGGTATCCCCTGGGGAACAATTTAGGAAATGTAAAAGTCTGAATGGACCATTCTTAAATTGAGAATCTACTAACAACAAACAGACAATGTACATCACAACAGTGCAGCTTAAAAATACAAAATGGAAACATTCTAATCATAAGCAGAGAACTCTTAATTTCCAAGTTTTGGTTGTCTTTCCTTGCCATCCATGCCAGAAATGATGACATATCTGATTAATTTTCACAAATTAGAACAAAAGCCTGTTTGTTTATCATGAATGGCTCAGAACATGCTGATTAATAAAGCTTATTTCAGATGAAGAAAAAAAGTGATATATCAAAGGCGCTTTGTACCCATGTTAACTTGTCCCATCACAAACCTAGCTTAGCCGAAATGTCAGAGTCATATCAGACACATGAAGATATTTTCACTTTGCTTCATTCTTGTTTTCTGCAGTTTGTTTTAGCGAAAGATGCCGGTATCCATCTATACTGCTGCTCATTTTATGCCATTAAAATAACACGTTTGCAGCTCTACTTTGCAGCACCCCATGTCTACTCACATTGATGCAAAGGAGAGAGGCAATGCATACAGAGCAGGAAAAGGTATAAATGAAGCGTGTTTGGTGTTAGAGCAAAATATTCGAGGTTACAGCGCAGAAAGGTCTGAGGTCTATACCATGAAGCCGGTTTAGGTGGCTAGCCAGGTAAGTTTCAGTTTAGTCTGCGTGAACCCTGGGTTTTAGGTACCATGAAGGTGGGTTGGCTTTTACCGGTGTTCATCGCCATAGTAACTTACGCTACATGGCTAACCTGTACCTTAGCAGGTTTTGTTTTGGGTAAAAGATCGCGAACAGATGCTAAACCAATCAGCTGTGAGTAAAGTGACATCTCTGACGGAATGAAGTCACTCCCCCGTCTCTCTTAAAGTGCACTTTACAGAATAAAAATCGTAGAAATCCACACAATCAGCTCTTCATGATAAATTATTTAAATATAGATTTTTTATTATTTAAATGCACTATATTTGATTTTCATTTGCCTACTCTAGCCATAAAATTTTAAACATCTATAAACAAAAATATATTAGTTTATATTATAAACATAATCTATAAAACAGCTAGTAAAATAGATTATAATACCTGCCAATAATGATCGATTTTACCATATTAAAAGCTTAATCACTCCACAAGAAAGCTACAGTATAGAAAGGGATGAATGACCCAGACTGTTTCATGGACTAGTGATGAACGTTAATTCACGTGACGTTGTCTTCAAAAAAAGAACAAATAACCTACGTCTTATTATTGCATAGCCTACCAGTTATTGCGTGCAGTATTCCAAATGCTTACTTTTAAATTATTCAGTAGTAGCCTATATTAATTTGTAACAGTTTTAAATTTTATTAAGCTTTAAATTTAGATGAATAAAAAGCTTTTATATTTTAAATAAAGTTTTTTAAGCTTTTAAAGTTAATAAGCCTGTCTGTTCTTGTTGTGGACCTATTTGAATTCACTTACACATTGATACAACAGCTGTTTTATATTTTGATCACATTCAGAATTTGTTTCTAGCAGTCCTCTTGAGCTGTCGCAGCAGCCGCGGTGTCTCTTCTTGCTGTGTAAATCATGTGTTTTAATTCTTCATGATGTCATGAAGGCCTCGTGAAGTATAAATGTGTTTTCATTTTTAATATTTGTATAATAATCTCTTGTTGTGCTGTGTAAATGTATTACAATTATTATTTTTTTATAACGATCAGCCTTCAGCAGATATGTAAATCTCACTGACTCTCGTGAGAAGTGAATCTCTATCTCTCTCTCATGTTTCATGTGATTGGCTGTTCCCTGCAAACATCACTCATTCATGCGAATGCGCGTGAACTAATCTTAAACTCAGGATCAAAGCCTGAGTTTACAGAAAGTTGATGAGCACCTTCACGGTAACAATTAAGCCTGATTGGATTGTTTGGTTTTGTCAACTCGAAACCAATCCTGCAACCCTGAGTTTGTTCAACTAGCTTGATGGTATAGGCTTCAGTCCTATCTACATCCCTGAGCAGTTGCGGTGTACAACTCTGTTGTTTTGTTGCGCTGCCCACTTAAAGTATAGAAACTGTTAGATGGGAAAAACACTGTAATGATGTCTTGCAGTCCAGATGTAACAATCCAGGTTTTTTTTTTTTTTTTTTTTTTTTTAAATCAATGTGTAGAGGACCACATGAATGCATTGTTTTGATTTTTTATTTTTATTGGCTAAAATTTCAATGTTTTCCATTCAACAATTTGCACTCTGTGTGGGTAAGCATTTAGAAAAGCTCAGTTCAGATGAAGAAAAAGAGGGAATGTGATTCCAGTAAATGTTGCTCTTCTGTGATTCACATAATCTTCACTTTGCAATTACGTTCAGCTGAGAGACTGAATGAACAGCCATGAATTTACCAGCCAGAACACTTATGTTTCTATGGTTACTCCCTAAGGCCAAGGTAACAATGCACTTTGGAAGTTCCGTTGGCTACTCACCTCGTCTGGTGACAGTCTGGATTGCTGTACATGTAATTATGGTGGAATGTTTACTGCAATCATAGTCATTATTTTTCAAGCTCACCTGTACAGGCAGCTGAAAGTGTGTGCTAGGCCATAAAAACATTTTGTTTTGTGTAGTGCTCAATGCCACTGCAGGCCTGCATATTGCCAAACAGCTGTGCTCCTTACATGCTGACCTGCATACGTGCATGTACAAGCATGCATCATGCATCTACACTTATATACAGACATCTAACTCTTGAACCCTGAAAACATCACCCTTAACTATCAATGGAAGGCTTACGTTCAACACTTTTTCATTTTTTAAACCCATCACGTATACCTGTGGCAACCTCTCAGGGCCAGCAACGCCTCCTCTGCTGGTGTTAAAGATCTCAAAATAAATACATATTTTTTCCCCATTCATTCTCATTTATCGTTATTTGTCTCTGTGTTTTCGCTTTTCCACTCGCAGACATTCTAAGTGTCCTTACAAATAATGGCGAAAAGTTTATCCAATCAAAATGTATTCCTTGACATTTACTGAGCTCCACCCCATAGGGCTTTCAGAATTTCCAGTGAATCCTTCAACAGTGCAAATTAATAGGAATCTAACTTCAGATTATCAGATTCATCAGACAATTATTATTATTATTATTATTATTATTATTATTATTATTATTATTATTGTATCTGGTGAATATAGTCGGTATGTTTTTGCCAAGGACTTCTTATGGTCCTTGAGTTAAGCAATCACACATCAAGTGATGTTCACAGATGTTCTGATAATGTTCTGCATGGCCATGTAAATTTATTAAACAGCACAGGTGGGCTAATTTTCAATTCACATGATTATTCGAAAGTGCGTTTTTGTGAGTTTGCTTATTTGTTGATTACTTACAATTGGTTTGTTAAAGGTTAAACTAGGCTTAATCTAAAGTCTTAATCATTTGGTGTCATGACTTTTTTTTTTTTTTTTTTTTTATAAAGGCTTTTGTTTCTCTTTAAGTTTGAGGGTGTTTTTGAAATATCGACAGCCTCTTTGGTACTCCAAACTGGCGGTGATGTAAGGCACTGTAATGCAGTGATATTACAGTGCCTTGGGTTTCATAGTTTTCCTAATGGCACAAATCACGTACTGTACACTTATAATTCAGGGGCCACCACTAACGCACACACACACAGAGAGACACCCCCCCCCCCCAGAGTCAATAGAGCATGTGGCCTTCTAAAACAGTCATATCCTTTTAATCAGTTCTACACCAACTCCCATCTTGCACAGGCTCAGATGATTCACTCACATGACCCAGCACACAACTCTCAGTTCAGGGTTGTTTTGAACCTTTTCATCTTGCAGAGCACCGAGGTGGAATTGTCAAACACACCAGGGTGCTGAGTGTGACAGCGCATCCTGGAGATCTGGGACTCTGTTGGGCCCTGTGTCTGTATTCATTACAGGAGTCAGCCATAATGTCAATACACTAATCATATGCTTCGTCACACTGGCGCATATGCTGAGACTGGGGGTTAGGGCAAAGTCAACTTTCTCAGTCATGCATCTCCCCTGTCATTTGTTCCTCTATTTCTTTGCTAGCAACCCAATAATGTTTACAGTGCAGATGAATAAAACAATAATGTAAATGTAATGTAAATGAGATGGCTGGTGGATTTCAGGGTGCCCATTCACAATATGCCGACCTGGGTGGCAGCCCATGTCGCCCATGCCTAAACCCGTCACTGAATCCATTACTAAAAAAATTGATGAAAACACAGTATCATAACAAGGGATAACAAGAAACAGATTGACTTCTTCCCCTATTGCTCTTCTCTCCTCCCTTCCACTCTAATTGCACTCTAATTAACATTTATTTTACAAGAGGATCCAGCCTCCCGCTTGTTGTACAAGCAGGTACAGGGCTTGCTGCACACCAGAAGGATGACTGCAGTTCTGCAATTTCGCCATCAGCTCCTGCTCTAAATATGGAGGTTTGATAATGACTCCTTCTGCGGATACTCCTCTTTAATGTTTGTATGGTATTCCTGGAAGCAAGGTCTTTTCTTGGTTCTGCTTTTCCTGCAAACTCTGATTAAGTCAAACATCTGTGAGGAGAAATGTATTTGAGGGTCTAAAGGCAGTGTTGGGGAGTAACGGAATACATGTAACGGCGTTACGTATTTAGAATACAAAATATAAGTAACTGTATTTAGTTACAGTTACAATTTAAATAGGTGGTATTCAGAATAGAGTTACACACTTAAAATCAATAGATTACTTAAAGGATTACTTTTTTTAAGTCTGCATTATTTGCACTGAAATTTAAAAGTCATCACTTTTTTCCAATAAGCCCCTGATTTAAAACAGCGCAAAAGCATATTTGTACCACAGTAGGCTATGGACGCAGTGTAGCGTACGTGTCCGTCAAGACCCATTTGACTCTGCAATGAGCAGCCTCTCTACGTGTCCACACACGACATTACAGGATGGAGTTGACACACAGCCAGGGCAGGAATGCATTTCTGTCCTGGAAATTCAAGGACCATTTCACATTGATAGAGGGCAAAGGAGACTGCAATATTATTGTGCAGTGCAACCTCTGCTTGCCTGCTTTTTGTGTCCAAAGACTCCATGTCTAACTTGAAGAAACTCCTTGAAGTAAGTTTTATTTTTGTCCGGCTAAAGTTGAATGCTTGCTGGTCAAATTGCCAACCTAGCGAGCAACCTACTCAGCCAAATTGCTAGCCGACTGCAGATCAGCCTGTTAGCATTGTCGGTATAGTAATTAGCTTGCTAAGAAGGTCTAGCTAACAAACAAACCACAGAGTGGAGACCAGCCAATTTAAAGCATGCATGATGTGTACTATATTTTTTGGCGTTATTTCCGCTGGGGACGCTGAGGACGTGACCTCACCATTTTTTGAGAAGGCCACAGTAGTCCCACCACTTTATAAAATATCCTATTATGTAAGTTATAGTCGCAACATCCTGACACACAACAAACGGAATGCGATTGGGAGACTTGAAGTAAATATAAATGTGCCTCGACACCGCCTTGATATGATTTTTGTAACATGCCAACCAGTTGTCATTTTGAACTTGCATATAAATGCAATGGTATTGAACTCACATATGATGCATTGCAATGCAACCAGCCATTAGGTTAGTTCTTTTGTTTTCCAGCAACCTTTATGTAATGTTGTTTACTTTTATTCTCACTATAAACTCACCATAGACAATTTATTTGCTATCAGAATGTTTCTAATAATTTGCTTTTTTTCCCAGAGGAAGCATTCCAATGTCATGCGGAGCACACCAACCAAAAGGATATCACATGAGGATGATGATGAATGCAGTGCCACTGCATCATGCACACCTCCTCCTCTAAAACAAGCAACGCTCACTGCAACAGCCACCACCCAGAGGAAAGTAAATGCATTGATTTTTGAATTTATAATTGGAGATGTGCAAACCTTTTCATTAGTAGAGAATGCAAGAAAACCTTGATGCAACACACTGAAAAAGTATACTTGAGAATGAAGGAGATGATGACAGAAACCTTTCAGAGCACTGAAACAGTGTGCACAACAGCAGACATATGGACGGCTTATCATATGAGCTTCATGGGCATCATATGTCATTGGATTGAGCCAGGGATGCTGGAGAGAAAGTCAGCTGCATTGGCATGTGAAAGATTTCGAGGACGCCACACATGCCGAATTTCACTTTCAGGGCAAAGTCAGTGAAACCGTGACAGATAATGGCAGCAATTTTGTCAAAGCTTTCACTGAATATGGAGCTTTAGATCCAGAAGACGACATAGATAGCACAGATGGTGTGCAGTTTGCTGATGTCAGTGCGATTCTTGATGAAGAGCAAGAGCAACAAGAGCTGAACTTTATTTTTGCCCCCACACCATCGATGCGCTGCACACATTCTCAATCTTGTCACCACAACTGATCTAGACAAGGCAGCATCACAAGGCACCTCACGGAAATTTTGAGAGAGTGCTATGTCCAAATGTGCTGCCATTTGGGACAAGGCTCACTGCTCCTCAGGTGCTGCTGATGTCATTGAAGAAATTGCCAACATGAGGTGTGTTGTCCCGTCCATGACCAGGTGGAGCTCAGAGTACAATGCCATTGAAAATATAATGAGTCTCACCGAGGCTCAGCTCACTGCAGTCTGTGACCATCTCCAAGTAGCCAAACTTCATCCTCAAGAGACAATGTTTTTCAAAGAGTACACAGCTATTTTAAAACCACTCACTTGCCTACTCCATCAAACTATCTCAAAGAGTACACAGCTATCCTGAAACCACCCGCCTACTCCATCAACCTTCTCCCAGGGGAAAATAATTGTTATCTTGGCTTCTTATTTCCAACAATTATCACCCTGAATGCTAAGTTGTCTGAAAAGTTGCCACAGGTATAGTTCTCATCGCACATCCTCACAGCAATAAATCAGGCAATTGACACTCGTTTTGGAGTGGTCTTGGCTTCCCATGAGGCAAGGTTGGTAGCATCCACCATCTCAAAGTTCCAACTGTGGTGGCTTGCTGCTGACAAGAGGGAACCCATGAGAAGGATAATGGTTCAAGAGGCTCATCTTCTCGACACTGAGTCTTCTTATGATGCCAGGACCATTGGAAATGCACTGGTGGGAACTGAGCCAGAAGACAATGACAATTTTTTCTCTTTAGAAAATGCACAAATAACCAGCTCCACAGCAGAGGATGAGGTGCAGAAGTACCTCCAAGATCCAGACAAGTCATTGGGTTCATTGAAGGCATATCCAATGATCAGAGCCCTTTTATTAAAATACAACACCACACTGCCATCAAGTGCTCCTGTGGAGCGACTTTTTAGTCAGGGAGGGCTTATTTAGTCAGACAAACACTTTGAATTGATTCTTTTGCTGTGGTACAACCACAGTCACTAGACTGCAGAGTAACTGAGTAAGTGGGTAGTACAGTGGGTAGTAGAGGAGTTGGGCCATGCTGGCACTTAAACTGGTCAAAAGCAGTTGCACTTTTGCATGTTAGTTCAAGTCACGTTGTTTCATAGTTTTTTTTTTTGTTTTTTTTTTTAAATTACATGTAATACATGTTGAAGCAACATTGTACATGCATAAAGCAAATGCATTTGATTTATTAACAAGGGATTATTTTTATTCAACATAGGAAAGGTGTGAAAAAAGAACACTGAACAGACTCTTGCTGCATTTCAATTGCCTTTGTTGTAAAGTGGGCTGCAAAGTAAATGAGTAATTAAATTGGGCCATGCTCAAAAAATTGTTACTCTGATTGTTTGTTTTTTTGTTATTTTATTTCAAATGCAACATCTGGTGCCAAGACCATTCTTATATTGTGCAATCTTTGTGTTTCTACTGGCTTTGTTGTAAAGTGGGCTGGAAAGTAAATTAAGTTAGGTAACGCTCACAGCATTGTCATTTCTTTTGTTTAATGTTTGTTATTGTACATCCATGTCAAATGCTAAATCTGGTGCCAAGACTGTTCTCATGTTTTGCCATCTTTGTATCCAGTTTGAGTTAGTTAAACAGTTTAATCCTGTTTTTAGGGAAATATTCTTGTAAGAATTATACTGCCTGATGTGAATACAGTAGTGATGTGAATGCTGAGATAATGATAACATTTTACTTGTTGGGCAATCTAGCTGCATGTTCGATTTAACAGTAAATTTATGTTCTTGTAATTTATTTAATATATTTTTCACCCATTTTTATGCTGTGGGAAAAAGAGAAGGTAAAAATCTGGTGCAAGGCAATCAGAAATGTAAGAAACTAAATGATAATTCTTCAATGGAACTGTAAATTCACATCTTTGTTTACTGGTTTTCACTCTAACTTGAAGCTGTGGAAAATAAAAGGTCAAGGAAAAATTGGGTCTTCATCGTTTTTACCTTGACAAAACACTTTGCTTTTGTTTTTACATGCTTATAGCTTCCATCTCTACAGCAAGTGTTAATATATTTTCAGAGTGACTCCTGTGTTCAGTCTACTCAGGTAGCAGTATTGTGTGAAAGCCACATTCATTCAAACTGTTAAATACAATAATGTAAGACAATGTTGAATTAATGCAAAGTATTTAAAATACGTTACTCACTTAGAATAATGTAACGAAATACGTTACAAATTTCATTTAAGGGCATGTATTCTGTAATCTGTAGTGAAATACATTTTAAAAGTAACCTTCCCAACACTGTCAAAAGAATAACTTAGTAGACTACAAGAATTACACAAGGCAAATATCTTGGGTCATTTTAGTCTTGGTTTGATATTTGAATATTGAAATCTGTACCTTTACACCTGTTTTACACCTAAAACATGTAGTTCATTGTTAACCCTAGATTTATGACTTGCTATGATTTCTTCTTCTGAAATACCAATGTGATTCCATGTCAGACTGAATCTAGTGCAGTTCTAAGTTACATTTCTTAATCTTTCTTAGCCTTTTAGTCATGAATTTTGTGACGGTTGCAGCATTAGTGGGCATTATTATGAAAAAGCTATTTGTCCTAGTCTTTGAACTGGAATTCCAACAATGTTAGGGTGTCCAGAGTGATAACTGAACTTATTCCCAACAATAACAATAAAATTAATGGCAAGAGCCATTATTTGGGATGAAAGAGGTGGTACCCAACATAATTTCCTTTTTCGTCTGTTCTTCCACATAGGAGTTTAAATAAACAGGGCAAAACAAATCTATTTTCTCTCAACCCCTTCAAGTCTATATCCTTCAGTGACATAGCAGCCTTCCTACTCATCCGCTTTGTTTGAGATCTATTACAAAGAAAACAGACAAGCAATTATAAATCAGACCACAAAAATTAACATTTTCCTACATGGGGTTACATCTGTCTGTTGTCTTAGAATGACCTGGAAGAGCTTGGGCAGGTGGCAATATCCCAAGAGATCTGAAGGTTGGGCTTGTCTCCTTCTCCTCCAACTGATCACTCTTTAATGTCAAATGTTGTCATTTGACTTGAGGAATATATCAGATGTATTTTCCAGGACAATTCCAGAAGCATTCCTGTCACCACCCCTTTCCACATACCAGTCAACATGATGCAACGGGAAGTCGACATGGTGCTAACAAATGTTCCTGTACCCTGACCTCAGTAACATGATAAGCACCATCTCCCATCAGACATCTTGCATCAATTCAACTGTGTTTACCTTTTCCTGTGGGTCGACTTAACCCTTCTGTTATGGTAGGGTCATTTTTTTTTTAACCATTTAAGAGTTAAAAATTAGACTTAATCTTAAGTTTGATCAAAATGCTTTTTGGTTATCCTCAGCATTGACTAAATGAGCTAAAAAAAAGTTTGAGGTTTTTATAATATTTGTTTATATTTATGGAATGTTAATGTTTTTGCCTACACCTATTATGTTTGGGTCAAATCTGACCCGGTGGTAAATACCACTGGTTTTCAATGCAGCTGTGAAGCTTCTCTTGAGTCAAGAGTGTCACAAGATCTCTCTCTCTATCATTCTCTCTCTCTCTCTCTCTCTCTCTCTCTCTCTCTCTCTCTCTCTCTCTCTCTCTCTCTATACAGCAGCTTCTCCCCCTTGCGCACCGGTGGAGTGCAGAGAACGCCCCTGGGTGCTTCGACAGTCTAAAAGAGTATATGTTCTTGCAATAAAAGAGTATATTTTCCCTACTAAAAGAGTGGCACTGACGTAGAGCGTCTTTTTAAAGATGCCTTTCCGTCTGTGTTTAATTCCTGGTTGCGGTCGTTACCTCTCTGCTTCCAATGGCCACAATCGCTGTCTTACGTGCTTGGGCACTGCCCACACAGAGACAGCGTTCATGGACGGGTCATGTTCTCACTGTGAGAACATGACCATGGCAACGTTGTAGTCGCGGCTTTCTTTCATTAGAGGTGCATGTGGAGCTCACGAGGTCGTGGCAGGAACCTTTCACTGCCCGGACCCGGTCTCTGAGCTCCTCCACTCTCACTACCCTCGACGGTGGGGCTGCCAGGGGGTACTTGGCGATTCCCCAGGTGGATAAGGCGTTGCGATGCACCTGTGCCCGTAAAACGCCGCCAACTAGCAGAACCGCCCGAGACTCCCGTCCAGCGCCTGTAGGTTTATGTCATCTCTGGCAACTAAAGCCTATGGTGCCACTGGACAGGCCATCTCCACCCTGCACGCCATGGCTCTCCTGCAGGTGCACCAAGCCAAGGCTCTAACAGAACTGCAGTAGGGTAGTTCTGACCCAGGATTGATGCAGGAGCTGCGCTCGGCGACTGATCTCACCCTCCGGGCGACGAAGATTATGGCGCAGACTCTCGGACAGGCGATGTCCAGCCTGGTCGTCCAGGAGAGCCACCTATGGCTCAACTTGGTCGAGATGAGGGAGGCTGACAAGGTACGGTTCCTTGACGCCCCCGTCTCCCAGGTCGGCCTATTGGGCGACACCACCGAGTATTTGCCCAGCAGTTCTCGGCAGTTAAGGAGCAGACAGAGGCTATTTAGCATATCCTGCCCTGGCGCGGATCAAGATCCCGCACCCTGTCTGCTCGTCACCAGGGGCATCCCATTGCGGCGACGATACCGGCTCCGCCGCAAGGTACAGTTTAACCCGGAGTAGAGCCACCCGAAAGGAAGCAGATGCCCCCGTCTCATGGCCCGCTGCCAAGAACCCGAGGAAGGCTTCTAGCCGCCCCTGAGATGGGTGACCCAGGCACGTGGAGACCTGCTGCAGGCCTAGAGATGGTAAGCAGACCACTCCATTCCCTGGTGGAGGGCCGGGAGGAGAATCCTTTATTGCCTTTTCTTTGATTCGCCGTATGCTCGAAAGGCTGCGGTACCCACGTGTTCAGAAAAGGAGTGGTTTCCTCATTTCCTGGGTCACACACCAGGTGTTTACGGCCATCGTTCTTGCGAACGCCGGACACTGCACATTTATGGCAGGTATGACGCTGTGGAGGTGGGCCCCCCGCCCCTGCGCACCCAGCTGCGGCACAACACACCCGCCCGGGCGGTTGTGATCGATTAGGAGGACGGCTCCCTCCTCCCCCATCGCTGACCGGTCCTATGGTGGGTACCCAGAGCCAGGTAAGTGCTTCAAAGTCCCCAGACTCAGCACGGCCACGAGTTCGGAGTCCGTGGCGCCCCCTGGCTCCGCCCCACCGCGAGGCCCCACCCGCCGGTACGTCCAATGCAATTGTCTCCTTGGTCCCCCTCGCCCGGAGCTTGGGGGCATAGCTTGCACTCCCCAACCCATCGCGATGACTGACCGGGACCATCTGACTCGGCTATGCGATTCAGTTCGCCAGGCACCCGCCCAGGTTGTAATAAGGCAATAGCATCCTCATAAAAGCAAAAACTACTTTGATGTGCAGTTTTAACCTATTTTAATTTTTGGTCAATTGAAAACATCCTGGTTACTTTCTTAACCTCCGTTCCCTGATGCCCTGCCTGTGGAGATCTTGTCCCTCCAACCGAGATGAAGAAGAGTTTCTACAGCCCCTACTTCATCGTACCAAGGAAAGGCGGTGGGTTGCGGCCAATCCTGGACCTGCGAGTTCTGAACCGGGCCTTGCACAGACTCCCGTTCAAGATGCTGACGCAGAAACGCATTTTAGCGAACGTCTGGCATCAGAATTGGTTCGTGGCGGTAGACCTGAAGGACGTGTACTTCAACGTCTCGGTTTCTCCTTGGCACAGGCCTTTCTTCGGTTCGCCTTCGAGGGCCGGGCGCACCAGTACAAGGTCCTCCCCTTTGGTCGGTCTCTGTCGCCTCGCATCTTCACAGAAGTTGCAGAGGCAGCCCTTGCCCTGCTAAGGGAAGTGGGCATCCGCATCCTCAACTGTCTCGACTGGCTGTCTCTAGCTGGCTTCGGGTCAACTGGGGAAAGAGCAGCTCTCCCCGGTACACAGCATCTCTTTTCTTGGATTGGAGTTAGACTCAGTCTCTCCTCATGAGCGAGCGCACACAGTCAGTGCTGAACTGGCTGACGTTGTTCAGGCAGAGCACGGTGGTCCCACTGAAGCATTTTCAGAGGCTCCTGGGGCATATGCCATCCTCGACAGTGGTCAAGCCACTCGGGTCGATGCATATGAGACCGCTTCAGCACTGGCATCAGACTCGAGTCACGAGATGGGTATGGCACCGTGGCACACATCGTGTAGTCATCACACCGATCTGCCACTACCTATTCAGCCCTTGGACGGGCCTTACATTCCTGCGGGCAGGAGTCCCCTTAGTGCAAGTACCCCAGGCATATCGTGGTTATGACAGACGCCTCCGAGCATGGCTGGGGCACCGTGTGCAACGGGCATGCAGATGCGGGCTCCTGGACGGTGCCGTGACTATGTTGGCATGTCAACTGCCTCAAGTTGCTGGCAGTGTTTCTCACCCTGCGGAGGCTTTGGCCGTTGATCCAGGGTAAGCACCCCCAGAGATGCACAGTTAGGTCGGTGCTTCCCTTCCTGCAGGAGAGGCTGGTGGGGCAGCTGTCCCCCCCACCTTGAGGGTGTATGTGGCCGCTATGGTGACACACCACAATGCAGTTGACAGTAAATATTTAGGGAACCACGACCTGATCATCAGGTTCCTTAGAGGAGCGAGGAGGTTGAATCCTCCCAGACCGTGCCTCGTTCCATCATGGGATCTCTCCATGGTCCTGCGGGGAGCCCCGTTTGAGCCCCTGGAGTTCAGCTAAAGGCAGTCTCTTGAAGACTGCCCTCCTGACTGAGCTCACGTCTATCAAGAGGGTAGGGGACCTGCAGGCATTCTCTGTCAGCGACACGTGCCTGGAGTTCAGTCCGGAATACTCTCACATGGTCCTGAGTCCCAGACCGAACTATATGCCCAAGGTTCCCACGACCCCTTTTAGGGATCAGGTGGTGAACCTGCAAGCGAAAATGCCCAAGGAGGAGGCAGACTCAGCCTTTTCATTGCTGTGTCCGGTGCGTGCTTTGCGCATCTACATGGATTGGATCACACGCAGAGCTTTAGATGCTCTGAGCAGCTCTTTGTCTGCTTCGGAGGACAGCGGAATGGGAGCACTGTATCCAAACAGAGGATTGCCCACTGGGTCATTGATGCCATTGCTTTTGCATACCATGCCCAGGATGTGCCGCCCCCCTTGGGGCTTCGGGCACACTCCACCAGGAGTGTGGCGGCCTCCTGGGCCCCGACCAATGGCGCCTCTTTGGCAGACATTGGTAGAGCAGCGGGCTGGGCAACACCCAATACCTTCGTGAGGTTCCTCAATCTACGGGTTGAGCCGGTTTGTCCCGTGTGTTGTCAGGTACGAACAGGTAAGTTGGCGGGACAACTGGCCAGGTGTACCGCTTGTGTATATCGCCTTTCTCCTCCTGGAGGGGGAGACGTGTGCTTTTTACCCCCCAGCTGTGTTGATGAGGTCGTGGACCCTATATGTCCTTCCTCCTTAACCCTATGGCAGGTGAGTTCGCGGAGAAACTTGATGCCGGCCCAGTATGTGTGCTATTAGGCCCTGTACTCCACATGCGCTGGTTGCCTGTTTGTAACCCCATGTGATGTATCTTCTGCGAGACGGTTTCCCTGTTGGTAAACCTGCGTCTTCCTTGGGCAGAGTTTCCCTCTGCCACCGGTCCCCTCTGGGTAGGACCTACCACGGGGACTTCTCCACATGAGACACTGCCGACAAGACTGGTTAGACCATGTGACGTTGTGAAGAGAATTTGGTATAGTTAAACTTACATATTTTGCAAAAATTGTATTCTAATAATTTCTGGCATATTTTATGCCGACAGGTTTAACATGATAAGCTTGGGCAGAGCAAGCAAGTAAGCAAACCTATGGAAAATTTGTCAGTAGGAAAGTAAGCTACTCACTCACCTCAGGGGCTGGTTGCACCAGCTATACGTAAGTTTCAACTTAGCCTAGTTGTGGCTTAAATGGGCACTAAGTCACAATTTACGCACTACTAAATATTTGAGCATGGCACCATTAAACTTAGGTAGGACGTAAAGTTATGTATAAACTAAATATTTACGGAAGCCTCCGACCAGGAGTAATTGATGGAATAAAAAAGCAGACTTATTTAATGACATCAATGAACTCATGTTTTGGTTGACAAGCTTCAGTCCTTTCGACATATCCTATATGATGATGTTGGCATTTACACTCGTTTATATTTACAGGAGAAAACACTATGTAAAAACTTACTTCTTCAGCATGAAACCGATCTAACGGTGCACTTTCCTGTGTACGCCGCCCAGTATCAAGTTTCAACATATACGAAATAGATATTAAAATGAATAAATATCTGTTGTATTAGTACTTATTTATTTATTGCCCCATGTCATTTTAGATACAGTTATTAAATATTGTTATTTACATAGGCTAAATATACCATTAATTAAATCTTGTTTTATTATGTACTGTATTTTAATGGGGATATAATTTATTACAGCTGACAGTTACATGAGTAAACAAGGTTTGAACATCAACTGTAACGAGATAAAACTGAAATGCACGGCTTTTTAATACTTCTGTGTACAAATTTGAAGGCTGTTTATTGGATCAGTACAGGTAAACGTCATATTTTCCTATATGACAAAATTGTTATCCTGTATGACAAAACTCAGTTTGAACCTTAATCATGCAGTTGTTTTGGCTACCTATAGAACTCTGCAACCTTGACCTTCATCTTCCAAGTATGTAAATTCATATTAAATAAACACATTTGCATAAAATTAACATTATAAATGTAACATTTTTAGCATTATCCCAAATGACACAAGATTTTACTACATAGTGTACCAGTGAGTTAAAAGGGTAAATTAAACACATTTTAAGAGAGACTTACTAACCTTTCACCATTGTTTGGGGGTCCTTCAGGGTCTTCCTGATTGTGTAACATCCTGTCTGATAACGTGTCAAAATAAAATGCCCCGTAAAATTGCTCCAGATTGCTTGTTATCCTGGATGACATTGGCTGACTGCCAGTTTTGGGACAGAATGCTCCAAAGCATAATAATCAACTGGATGTCATATTTTTTTTAAATATTTAAATATATTGTTGGCCACACTCATACAATAATGCCTGTGGCAGAAATTTTAGGTTTTATTTGATTATTAACACTTTTTGTAGCTATTTCACCATGAGGTCCAGACAGTTATCCGGTATGACATTGTGTGACTATAATGTCTAATAATTCTTCAACTTTGTAAAACTCTCATTACATGTTCATATCATTTGATAAAAAGAGATTAATAGATTAAATAAATGTGTTTTTTATAAACATTTTCCTTATTTTTACTCTATAAAGGGGTTTGGACATCAAAATTGCAAGTCACATCATTGGTCCACCTACACATACTGCCAAAACTGTGTGTAGTGCATACACACACACACACACACACACACAATTCTGACAATGTAATTGTTGTACCATAATATACACTGATTAGCCACAACAATAAAAACCACTGACAGGTGAAGTGAATAACATTTATTATCTCGTTACAATGGCACCTGTCAAGGAGTGGGATATATTAGGCAGCAAGTGAATAATCACTTCTTAAATCGTATGTGTTAGAAGCAGGAAAAATGGGCAAGCATAATGATCTGAGCAACTTTGACAAGGGCCAAACTGTGATGGCTAGACGACTGGGTCAGAGCATCTCCAAAACGGCAGGTCTTGTGGGGTGTTCCCTGTATGCAGTGGTTAGTACCTACCAAAAGTGGTCCAATGAAGGACAACTGGTGAACCGGCGACAGGGTCATGGGTGCCCAAGGCTCACTGATGCACGTGGGTAGCGAAGGCTAGCGAAGGCTAGGCCGTCTGGTCTGATCCCACAGAAGAGCTACTGTAGCACAAACTGCTGAAAAACTTAATGTTGGCCATGATAGAAAAGTGTCAGAACACACAGTGCATCGCAGCTTGCTGCGTATGGGGCTGCGTAGCCGCAGATTGATCAGAGTGCCCATGCTGACACCTGTCCACCACCAAAAGTGCCTACAATGGGCACGTGAGCATCAGAACTGGACCTTGGAGCAATGGAAGAAGATGGCCTGGTCTGATGAATCACATTTTCTTTTAGATCATGTGGATGGCTGGGTGCATGTGCATCGTTAACCTAGGGAAGAAATGGAAGCTCGAGCAGTGTGATGCTCTAGGCAATGTTCTGCTATGAAACCTTGGGTTCTGGCATTCATGTGGATGTTACTTTGACGCGTATCACCTACCTAAAGATTGTTGCAGACCACGTGCACCCCTTCATGGCAACGGTATTCCCTGATGGCAGTGGCCTCTTTCAGCAGGATAATAAGCCCTGCCACACTCAGAAATTGTTCAGGAATGGTTAAGGAACATGATAAAGAGTTCAAAGTGTTCACTTGGCCTCCAAATTCCCCAGATCTCAATCCGATTGAGCATCTATGGGATGTGCTGGACCAAAAAGTCCGATCCATGGAGGCTCCATCTCGCAATTTACAGGACGTAAAGGATCTGATGTTAACGTCTTAGTGCCAGAAACCACAGGACACCTTCAGAGGTCTTGTGGAGTCCATGCCTCGATGGGTCAGAGCTGTTTTGGTGGCACGAGGAGGACCTACACGATATTAGGCAGGTGGTTTTAATGTTGTGGCTGATCGGTGAATGTTCTTTATTTGCAATATTCCTATGGTTGTAATGTTGCAGAATATAAACCATGATTTTTTTTTTCTTTCAGACTCATTAATTTGTAAGTAATATGAGTATCAAATTATTTTAAATATTGTAAATCCTTACATTAAAGCTAAAGATTTACTGTATATCTATCGTGCATGTGTAGTACCACAACTCACAAATAGGTGGCGCCCTTTCCAGTTTAAATGCTACAATAGAAGCCTTTATTCAGTGTGAAAGCATGTAGGTAAGCCTATGTCAATTTTCAAGTTCACAATTTATTAATAAATGTGCTGTAAATTTACTGAAAATCTATTGAACTCAATACGGGTCATTTTTGACCCAAACATCACAGGTGTCATTATTTTTAAACATAACAGAAGGGTCAAAGGGTGTTACATCTGCAGCCTTGGTGACCCAGGATTTTGTCCTGTGCCAGCAAGTAATCGCGTTCGCTTAATCAAATACGAGCACAATTCTAAGCTTACATTTTTCCATTACATTTTATTTCACTGACAGTTAGGTTTAGGGTTTGGGTTAGGGAGGTAGAGTTAATAAAATGTGCATTAATCTTAACTGATGAATATAACTACCTTTGCAACTTACTTGTTCAACTACACTTTCTGTTTTGGCCCTGGGGGCAATAATTCGAATTTCGGTAAGGACAGACTGAGTTTAGCTCAAGAACTTTCAACCTAATGTTGCTGAATTCACAGTGAAATTAGTCTGTACCAATAGCATTCAGACACAAATAAATTGACTATAAAACTCCAAACCAAAGCACCAGCATGTAAGTTCCTAACATATTAAATTCATTATTTTCCTCAAAATTCTACAAACAATACCCCATAATGACAACGTGAAAGAGGTTTGTTTGAAATCTTTGCAAATTTATTAAAAAAAAAATAAATAAATAAATAAAAATAAATAAAAAAAAAAAATCACATGTACACAAATATTCACAGCCTTTGCTCAATACTTTGTTGAAGCACCTTTGGCATCAATTACAGCCTCAAGTCTTTCGGAGTATGATGCTACAGGCTTGGCACACCTATTTTTGGTCAGTTTCTCTCATTCTTCTTTGCAGGACCTCTCAAGCTCCATCAGGTTGGATGGGGAGCATCAGTGCACAGCCATTTTCAGATCTCTCCAGAGATGTTCAATCGGGTTCAAGTCTGGGCTCTGGCTGGGCCACTCAAGGACATTCACAGAGTTGTCCCGTAGCCACTCCTTTGTTATCTTGGCTGTGTGCTTAGGGTCGTTGTCCTGTTGGAAGATGAACCTTCGCCCCAGTCTGAGGTCCAGAGCGCTCTGGATCAGGTTTTCATCAAGGATGTCTCTGTACATTGCTGCATTCATCTTTCCCTCGATCCTGACTAGTCTCCCAGTTCCTGTCGCTGAAAAACATCCCCACAGCATGATGCTGCCACCACCATGCTTCACTGTAGGGATGGTATTAGCCAGGTGATGAGCAGTGCCTGGTTTCCTCCAGATATGACGCTTGCCATTCAGGCCAAAGAGTTCAATCTTTGTTTCTCATGGTCCAAGAGTCCTTCAGGTGCCTTTTGGCAAACTCCAGGTGGGCTGTCATGTGCCTTTTACTGAGGAGTGGCTTCCGTCTGGCCACTCTACCATACAGGCCTGATTGGTGGAGTGCTGCAGAGATGGTTGTTCTTCTGGAAGTTTCTCCTCTCTCCACAGAGAAACGCTGGAGCTCTGTCAGAGTGACCATCGGGTTCTTGGTCACCTCCCTGACTAAGGCCCTTCTCCCCCGATCGCTCAGTTTGGTCAGGCAGCCAGCTCTAGGAAGAGTCCAGGTGGTTCCAAACTTCTTCCATTTACAGATGTTGGAGGCCACTGTGCTCATTGGGACCTTCAGTGCTGCAGAAATTTTTCTGTACCCTTCCCCAGATCTGTGCTTCAATACAATCCTGTCTCGGAGGTCTACAGACAATTCCTTGGACTTCATGGCTTGGTTTGTGCTCTGACATGCACTGTTAACTGTGGGACCTTATATAGACAGGTATGTGCCTTTCCAAATCATGTCCAATCAACTGAATTTAACACAGGTGGACTCCAATCAAGTTGTAGAAACATCTCAAGGATGATCAGTGGAAACAGGATGCACCTGAGCTCAATTTTGAATGTCATGGCAAAGGCTGTGAATACTTATGTACATGTGATTTTTTTTTTTTTTTTTCGTTTTTTATTTTTAATAAATTCTTTCACATTGTCATTATGGGGTACTGTTTGTATAATTTTGAAGAATATAATGAATTTAATCCATTTTGGAATAAGGCTGTAACATAACAAAATGTGGAAAAAGTGAAGCGCTGTGAATACTTCCGGATGCATTGTATATATACACAATACAGTACTGTGCAAAAGTCTTAGGCACATAAGATGTTTCACAAAAACATTTGTCTTAAGATGGTTATTTATTTCTTCAGCTTTAGTGTGTTAATAGGAAATATAAATGATAGACTCACAAACATTACTTTTGCAAATAGAAAAGATTAGAAGAACAGGGAGCCCTGCAACCGATGTCATGGCCCCCACAAAGCTCCTCATTGAACATCGTGTCTGTCTGAGATTACATATAGAGACAGAAGCAATTGAGACAGCCTAAATAAATAGAAGAACTGTGGCAAATTCTCCAAGAAGCTTGGAACATCCTATCTGCCAACAACCAAGAAAAACTGTGTCCAGGTGTACCTAGGAGAATTGGTGCTGTTTTAAAAGAAAAGGTGGTCACACCGAATATTGATTTAGCTTTTTTATGTTTACTGGACTTTGTATGACATTAAGTGATAAATGAAAACTATTTATTTCATTATTTTTGAAGACATCCTCACAATGCAACATTTTCACAAGTGCCTAAAACTTTTGCACAGTACTGTATATACAGTTGTGCTCAAAAGTTTGCATACCCTGGCAGAACTTGTGAATTTTTGGCATTGATTTTGAAAATATGACTGATTTTATTTAAGGATAGTGATCATATGAAGCCATTTATTATCACATAGTTGTTTGGCTCCTTTTTAAATCATAATGATAGCAGAAATCACCCAAATGGCCCTGATCAAAAGTTTACATACCCTTGAATGTTTGGCCTTGTTACAGACACACAAGGTGACACACACAGGTTTAAATGGCAAATAAAGGTTAATTTCCCACACCTGTGGCTTTTTAAATTGCAATTAGTGTCGGTGTATAAATAGTCAATGGGTTTGTTAGCTCTCACGTGGATGCACTGAGCAGGCTAGATACTGAGCCATGGGGAGCAGAAATTAACTGTCAAAAGACCTGCGTAACAAGTTAATGGAACTTTATAAAGATGGAAAAGGATATAAAAAGATATCCAAAGCCTTGAAAATGCCAGTCAGTACTGTTCAATTACTTAAGAAGTGGAAAATTCAGGGATCTCTTGATACCAAGCCAGTGTGATTGTCATTTGTACTGCTGTTTACCAGCAGAGAGGGACTAAAGCTGTTGTCATAATGAATTAGCTGCTCAAATAGTCTTTTCAGCATCACAATATCTTTATTTATATCTTACAAACATTTAAATAAAAAAAAGATAAAAGTTTAAAGCCATTACCATTGGAGCAGACGGTTTTGATGCAGCAATATGTTCTGAAGTCAAACAAAGAATGTAGCCCACTTGAGCCTACTCCCTTTCCATCCATCATTCGTCTCATCACTTCCGGTGCAACAGGTGGAAGGTCAAGGTTTTTAGAACCATCTATGCTTAATGAACTCAGAATCCTATGCTGCATTGCAATATAAACAACATGACAGTGCGCATACGCGGCAATCGAGATCGCATCTCATCTATAGTAATCATTCATTCTAAACATCTAAAAACCACATTATATATTTTATAATATATAATATGTCCTCCAGTGCATCGTCTGTGAAGTTTAAGGTAAACAATTTTTAATTACAGCATGCATTAAAGAACTCATGCTGGGGGATTAGTCAGTACAAGACAAACTCATGTGCAAAAGGGTTAATATCTTGTTTTGCTTCTCAGGTATCTTTTATTTAGGATATTTCAATAATATTTACTGGAAAATAATAAACTAATTTAGAACATGATTTTTGCAGTGTTGCACAAGGGTACAATGATGATAGTGCTATGCTGTGGCAATGGTGACTACGACAGACCACCTCAAATAATACACAACATACTAAGTGTGAGACCTGCATAGTAAACTATGTTCACTTCCTAAGAAAAGATCTTACTTACTCAGAAAAATCTAAGTAACAACAATGCATTGCTACATTAGGTTGTGCAAGCCTCTATAATATGATTTATGTCTTTTCTTACCTGATGAAGAAGGATGCCGCAGCTGAGGTTGGCTGGTTCTGGGAAAGGGGCATGGTCTGACCAAACTGAATGGGACTTCTTTGTCTGGCGGGAGTCAAGGACACTCTGGAGACGGCGTTGTCTGAGGGCCAGTCATTCTGATCTGATTGACCCGTGACACCTTGTGTCTAAGGGGAGGGAAACATGATAGATTATTCTTCACACACTGAAACTGAATAATATCTAACTAAATTAACCTGTTTCACATTTCCAAGAATCCTATGCCTAGGCCATAGAGGATCACACCTTAAAATGTAGGTCTGCTAGGAGCTTTCATGATGACAAAGACAAGGCAGAGCAGGTCCTTACATGGAGCAAGAGCCAGTTCCCTGACAAAATATGTTTCAAAGGTCACATATAAAAAGAGTGAGGTAACAATTACACACTTGCATTTAACTAAAAGTACACAAGCACAAGTGAAGGACATAATTAGCCTGCAGGGAGAAGCATTCAGTACTAAAGGTATGGATTGTGTTTCAATGGGCAGGTATTTGAATAATATACTCAAAATGCTAAATTCTTAGCCATCCAGATTTGGGACCTCTAGGGCTCCATGACCAGAAGCAATATAAGCAGGTCTGAGGATGCCTCGAAAGAGGAAGGTGAGTGGGTCAATAAACCAGCCTTTTGTTGGTGTCCACACAGAACATCAAGGAAGGTACAAAAGAGATGCAATGAACAGGGCCTGATTCCAGGAATCAAGTGACTGTGTTCTGACATTTGAAATGCTGTTACACAAACTCCCGTATGGAGTCTGTTAGGAATAGCTTTTACGCAAACAGGAACGAGTTTCGTGTAAAAAAAAAAGACGGTCTAGTTCTAGCTCCTTTGTAGCTTGCTGAATATTATTTGCAATGGACCCATTAATTTTGTGATGTTTTCATTATTTTGCCAGAGTTTCTCTTTGTCTGAGGCCTGTGATTAACTAAGCAGCTTAAACCCACAATCAATATAATCTGTCAAGTGCTTGTTTTGTATGTAAGCAGTACCCAAATCCCGCAGGTAAGGTTGGGCCATTTCCCAAAGTCTGCTGTGAGTTAAACACATTGAGCAATTGACAACCGTGGCTTTAGTATGGCATGCCATCTACGTTGTGGTGGTTCTGCATAATGGCTGGCTTCATGTTTGCTCTGGATTCATGTTTGGCAGCTAAAAAAACATCATTAACAATCTTTTCACGAAGCATATGCCATCCAGTGTGCGCAATGTGTCATAAAAACTCTGACAGGAAAACTATTAATATCGCTATAGGATGACATATGAGCTCCATACATCACAAAACTTCAGACACATGGTGGGATCATTCAAATAAGAAATGTATGACAAACAGTGTCCAGTCTGAGATGTTTCTAGTCTGAACTTTGTGCAATTGTGACACTTTTTTGAATAATTACTATTAAAGAAGCTGCAACTGATTTTTGAGTCTTGCTATACATTCTGAACAAAGCAGAGAAAAATATTCATTTATTTGGGATGTGTTTTGTTTAATGTCTGTTTATTCAAATGATTCAGGCTTGTGTTTATGTCTATAATTGCATTGTGTTTACGGTGAAAGTCAATAATTGTTGTCTGTCTGTTTTGATTTAGAACTGGCAAATGCATAGATGCAGTATGCATGTGGATATGACTTCAATCTCAATTTGTTGAATTTAAGTAATGCATTCTCTCTCACACACACAAAATTACCCAATAACTTTCAAAGATTTTTTTTCTTTGATTTTTCTAAAGAGAAAAAGACCCCAAAAATCTCACATGTCTGCTGTAAATTTTCAACAATCTTAAATCGTTTGCTTAAAATTCTGCTTAGATTTGCCAAAATACAGAAGTCTGCGATCAAAAACCAAATGTTTCAGAATCAGAATGAGCTTTATTGGAATGGAATGGCAGGGGGCAACCAATAATCCTCTCAGCAGTCCGAACTGTCCTTTGTAGTCTTCTGATGTCTGATTTCGTAGCTGAACCAAACCAGACAGTTATTGAAGTGCAGAGGACAGACTCAATGACCACTGAGTAGAACTGTATCAGCAGTGCCTGTGGCAGGTTGAATTTCCTCAGCTGGCAAAGGAAGTATAACCTCTGCTGAGCCTTTTTCAATGTGTCAATGTGGGTCAATGTGGGTCTCCCACTTCAGGTCCTGTGAGATGGTAGTGCCCAGGAACCTGAATGACTCCACTGCTGCCACAGTGCTGTTTAGAATGGTGATGGGGGTCAGTGTTGGGGTGTTCCTCCTAAAGTCCACAATCATCTCCACCGTTTTGAGCGTGTTCAGCTCAAGGTTGTTTTGACTGCACCAGACAGCCAGCTGTTGAACCTCCATTCTGTATGCAGACTTATCATCATCTCGGATGAGGCCGATGACAGTGGTGTCATCTGCAAACTTCAGGAGCTTGACAGAGGGGTCCTTGGTGATGCAGTCATTGGTGTAGATGGAGAAGAGTAGTGGGGAGAGCACACACCCCTGGGGGGCACCAGTGCTGATTGTACAGGTGCTGGAAGTGAGTTTCCCCTGTTTCACAAACTGCTGCCTGTCCGTCAGAAAGCTGGTAATTCACTAACAGATAGACATGGGAAAAGAGAGTTGGCGTAATTTATTCTGGAGTATGATGATGGGATGATGGTGTTGAAAGCTGAACTGAAGTCCACAAAAAGGATCCTTGCATATGTCCCTGGTCTGTCCAGATGTTGCAGGATATGATGCAATCCCATGTTGACTGCATCATCCACAGACCTGTTTGCTCGATAAGCAAATTGAAGGGGATCTAGAAAGGGTCCAGTGATGTTCTTCAGGTGGGCCAACAGCAGTCTCTCAAATGATTTCATGACCACAGACGTCAGGGCGACAGGTCTGTAGTCATTAAGTCCTGTGATTTTTGGTTTCTTTGGGATGGGGATGATAGTGGAACGTTTGAAGCAGCATGGGACTTCACACTGCTCCAGTGATCTATTGAAGATCTGTGTGAAGATGGGGGCCAGCTGGTTAGCACAGGATCTAAGACATGCAGGTGAAACGCCATCTGGGCCCTGTGCTTTCCTTATCCTTTGTTGTCGAAAGACGTGGCTCACATCATCTTCACAGATCTTAAGTGCAGGTTGAGTAGCAGGAGGGGGGAGGAGGGGAGTTGCAGGAGGTGTTGATGTTTGTGTGAAGTGAAGGTCAGAGTGGGTGTGGGGTGTGAGATTGGGCCTTTCAAATCTACAGTAGAACACATTCAGGTCGTCAGCCAGTTGTTGGTCCACCACAGGGTTGGGGGCAGGAGTCCTGCAATTCGTAAGTTGTTTCATGCCACTCCACACTGATGCAGGGTCGTTAGCTGAAAACTTGTTTTTCAGCTTCTCAGAGTATCTTCTTTTAGCCACTCTGATTCCCTTATTCAGTGTGTTCCTGGCCTGATTGTACAAGACTTTATCCCCAACTCTGTAAGCATCCTCTTTGGCCTGACGAAGTTGCCTGAGTTCCGCTGTAAACCATGGTTTGTCATTATTAAATGTTAAATAAGTCCTAGTAGGAATGCACATATCCTCACAAAAACTGATATATGATGTAACAATGAACTCAAACATTTCTTATCAAATTCTTCCAAAATCAAATTATCTGGACTATGCAATACACATGAATTTTATATCTTTATACTTTTACATTACACTTCAAAAAATGTAAACCTAAAAAAATGTGCTTCATGAAGTAACTAAATTGACTGGCTTTATTCAAGTAAAAAAAAATAAATAAAAAAAAAATAAAAGTATTTAAGATGAATTGACCTCACCACATCAGGTTGCACCAGAAAAAAATAACTAATTTTAAGTGTTAGATTGAGTAGAAATATCTCCCTATGAAAACAATTGCAGGTTAGCACTGCAATGTGTATTGATATTTGGAGAGACTGTTATTTCAAATAAACATAACTGAGAACCCAATTAAGGGAATATTCCTGGTTAAACACAAGTTCAGCTCAATCGACAGCATTTGTGGCATAATATTAATTACAACAGAAAGTAATTTTGACTTGTCCCTTCATTTCTTTACAAAAAAAGAAGCTAAAATCTAGGTTCCTCTGAGGCACTTACAATGGATGTCAATGAGGACAATCTTTAAACATTAAAATACTCACTATTTCAAAAGTATAGCTACAAGACATAAACAATATGCGTGTTAACATGATTTCAGTGTGATAAAATCGCTTACTAACCTTTTCTGTGTAAAGTTATAGCCAATTTTACAACTCCTTTGCCATGACAATGTAATGTCAACAACCCCTTAAACCCTAAAACGAATGTAGAAAATGATGATTTAAACAACTTTATAGCTCAAATAATATATGAGTTTTAACAGAAAATATAATGTAGGTGCTTTTATGAAATTAAAAGCATCACATTTCTGCCTTTAAACCCTCCAAAAATTGACCCCATTCACTTCCACTATAAGTGCCTCACTGTACATTGATTTTTGCTTTTCTTTAAGAAAAGGAGGGATGAGTTGAAATAATTTTTTGTAGTAAAACATTATGTGCAAATGCTGTAGATTGATCTTAACTTGTATTGGACCCCGAATATTCCTTTAAGTCTCCTGAACTATGAAAGAGAAACTTCTGAGCAACAAAGATCTTCTGGGACATCTGAGAAGTCAGAAAGAGCTTGGATGAACATAGCTTTCATGCATTCAACTCGCTGATGCAAAAAAAATAAAAAATACACCATGCTGGATCCATGACATAAACCATGTCATATCGCCACTCATGTCATTCCGGTTTCAGATGTGCAGTGATAAATCAAAATAGCGTCACACTGAAAGTGAATCGTGTCTATCTGGACAGCACATTAAACTCCCATGCAGAGATAAAGAAAGAACAGGTGTCAGATTTCACATCAACAGGATATTTAAGGGGGCCACGTAGTCAGAGCGAGACCGAATTTGGGAAGCACAGCCACAAATTAGACACACATATGCACACACACACTGCAACAGCAGCTGTCCAAAACGCACTATGTGTGTTTGAGGAGTTAAGCCCTCCAGTCAAGCTGTTTTCACGAGTGTCACACATTGAGCATGAGGTGAGCACACTGCATCCCCAGGTTTGGTCATTAAATTACAGATGCAGAGCGCTCCGAGCACTTGATAAAATCAGATATTCTCTTTATGCTGCACTCTACACCCTGTCTACAGAAAATCCAACTATCTCCTTGCAAATGTCTGTCTCTTTCTCTTTTCTTTGAACAGGAACAGCATAATTTTTCACTTTCTCTCTCTTTCTGTCTGTCACTTTCTCCTGCTCAGAGGGAGGTAGATCACAGTCTGTTCAGGCCGCTTAAGGATTCTGGGTTTGGCACTCCCAGTAGGCCAGTAGGTCATTCCAGCCCATATGAAGGCCATGTGGAAAATCCCACCCTGTTATACTATAATAATTTTATCTGCCAGCTATGGTAAAGAGCAATAAAGCTTTATTTATAGCTGATAACGTCTGCATAAGACACTTTCTCTTTTTCAAGGTGCTACTCATCAGGTTGTACAGTCAAATGTTTTTTGTTTTTTAATCTCCAAAGCATTTAACGAATTGGTTATAAATAAAACAGAGGGAAACACTGAGTCATAGCCATATCCCCATAAACAAAACAAGCAAGTACAACCCTGCCATTATTTATCCCATGATTAATGGAAACATGTGTAAATGCCTCAGGCTGGAACACCCCAATATTCAAGCCAAACCTACGCCCTTGGATATACAACAAGCTTAAAGTCAAAATTAAACTGCATTTGCAATCCATTTTACTGTTGTAATGTGACAGGATATTCAAAGAAAAAAGTATGTGGGATTTTTCTCCATTTGGAATTGATTGGATTGTTAAAAAAAGGTCTTTATATGACAGATGGTTGGATAGAAGGAGTTGAAACATGGGAGAGCTTGGTGACAACAGGGGCAGAGCAAGTTATTATATTTTGATCAAAGACTACAAAGAATTATGAGTTGCATAAAAAGAGCAGAAACGTGTATCAAAGGGGTCATGTCATGAGGAATCAAATTTACTTGATATTTTGACATACAAGAAGTCATTGTACTATCAAAAATATACTGTAATTTTCAGAACTTCCTCCCCAGTGCAAAAAAAAAAAAAGCATGAGCTGTAAAAACACCTTATTCTCTACTTTTATGCACTTCCCTACATCACTTGGGGGCTCATTAATTTATGACCGCCTCTATAGTAAGACATCAACGCCTACTTTTACACTTTTATACACTGATCTTTGCAGTTGTATCAGTGTCACAGCGTGTTAGCGCTATGAATTAATAATATTAACAAGACAAATAAAAAATGTTCTACCGCATATACAGTATTTTACTTTAAATCATCGAGTGGTTAAAACAGCGTCTTTTACTGACCTCATGTGATAAAGTCATTGATAACACATTTTTAAGGTTTTACTGAATGTCCTTATATTTAAATGTACTTCTAAACGGCTCCCACAGTGGTGTGGCGGGTGTCTGAATGTTCGCAAACAGTATACCATTGCTTGATTGTTTAGAACTTCTTTTTACCTCTGAACGAAGAACGAAGAAGAACTTCTCCGGAAGTATATCGAGCCTTTTACACAGGACACCTTGTTTTGTCCATCTGGACTATTTTGAATTATTTTTGTATATAAACATGCACTAGACAGACATCTTTGAACAATGTCATTCGTCTCATATAGCTTATAAAGACGCTGTGTCATGTTATTTCTTATGCCCATCTGCGAACAAGTTTAACTTCTAAAAACATGTCTTTTTCTGCTCCATTTCATTGCTGCTGCTGGCTCGGAGAACCACATCCCATCCTGAGTGTAAACAGCCATGGATGTCGTGGCTGTGAAGATCAGCAGTGGAGCTGGTTCATTCTCTCCTCTGAATGAGTTTAAAACATATATGGCTGTATTCAATGGGTTGTACAATCTTGGCCAATCATAACAGTGGGCGTTTACATTGAGGTTTTAAAGGAGATTAGAACCAAAAACCTAGTGTATCAGTCAGACGGCCAGAGACAGGATTTATAATGATCATATAAAACTAAATTTTGACTGTTTTTGGTGCAAAAAACTTCACTAACATTATAAGTGGACCTAGGGGAAAATAAAATTAGAAGGAAAAAAAATGCATGACATGACCCCTTTAAACACTCATTCACATATCTTAACATTGCACTTTTTTTTTTCTAAACCTTGATGGGTGAGTGTGTTTTAGGCCTTAAGGGAGGTATATCACAGCTTGGCAACTTGTGTGAGTCTCCGTGTTGATTTAGTTGTGTGTCTGTGGGTAAGAATGTAAGGAAGACAGCTTCTGTTCATTTTTTCAACACACACTGGGCCAGCAGTTGGTCTGAATTTTTTTTTTTTTTTTTTTTTTTTTTTTAGAGGCTTTTTGCTTCGTCTGTGTATAAGCACACGCTGGTTGCTGATAGCTTCTGTGGCGGAGTGCTTGCTGGTATAAAATGACTTGTTGACATTAGCTCAAAGAGGAAATTCACCCACATCACTACTCTGAACTCCCTCTCCATCAATACCTGTAGCGGTTTGCGGAAACAAAAGGGCCCTATGAAACACAATTGCAAAAGATTGCAAAAGGCAACATCAATACCACAAAAGAGAGGTGATATGTATTATAATTAGATACCTCTTGATGCAACCGACTCAGCCATGAAAGGTGGACAAGTGTAGTTAAGTTGGCCACCTGTGGTGGTACATTTTGTTTAGTTAACATACAGAGGCTGTGCACATGGCACACATGGGCAGTCCACTGTGGAATGTAACAGAGCAATAAAACATCCAGTCAATAAAATGCAAGAGTAATAAAAAGAACCGCTCAAAACTCTCAATATACCTAACCTCCATACTGGTGATAGACTGATTCATCAGAAGAAAATAAAATGCTTAATCAACCGATATTCGGTCACTTCACAATTGTTGGCATCATTTCATAACATTCTTCCTTAACATATCTGGAGTGAATTTTGGCTAAATATTGTGTAATATATATATAAATTATATTGTATAAATTTATTCACTGCTGTATATTAGCCACAGAATATGAAGAACACAGAAACAATGGAGGACTCTTCTAAGATGCTGTGGAATAATGACAGTAGATTCTGCTTTCAAATTTTCACATCTCAGTTATCATTTGTGTGCTTATGTTTGCGAGTTGCACCCGTCCATGATTTCCCAGGATCGTCCCGGTTTTTGGCTGTCTGTCCAGGAAAAATATTATTCCATTCCCAAAATGTCCCGGAATTTTCCTTACGCGTTTACCCATATGAACATTTGTTGTTTATGTGCATGGAAACCTGTGCTTTCTTTTAATGTGCCGATAGGCTAGCCCACATTCTCTATTTTTAAAAAGGATTATCAAATGTGAATTAATTAATATATATGTATACCATTGTATCATATTATGTATGTTATATTCTCCTGGCAATAAAAACAAAAGAAAAAGTGAACAGAATCATTATTTATGGGAGCAGAATACTTATCAAATAAAATATTATAAAATATTTGTAAAAGAATCTCAATTTTCCATTACAGGATGGTTTAGTGCATTATTTAGGAATTTAGAACCCTTTTAACACTTTTTATCAAGACATTTTTCTAGAAACTTTTTTAACAGACATACGTTCACCCAGAGCTTCAGTGATTCACGCTTTAACTCGACGGGGGGAGGAGGTGTTTAAATCTTTTATTTGAGCTGAAAAAGTTGCAGTGGGAACTCACATGTTGCCAGGCAAGAACACGATCGAATACATTAGCAACATACATTGAGAAAATATATTTTATTAAAAAAATATATTTACAAAAAAACCCAAAAAAAACAAAAAACAAAACAAGCTTTATTAATTCTGGCAGTTTGTTTTTCATTCAATTACTGATCGATTTTATAATGTCACATACTATTTGGGAGCAGCGTTTCGATGATAAAAAGACATTCAGATTTCATACAATGTCATAATCTGACAAGACCATCATTTTGTGAACATGAAGCACAAGTTAACATCATATTGTGAACATGAAGCACAAGTTAACATGGCGTTAACATTGCTTGATAATGTGCACCATTTCACACCTAATAAAGAAACCTCATTTGAACATAAAGATGCTCAATGCTGTTATTGCCGCCTAATCGCTCAAACTGATAATGTTGTGCGAAGTTGCGCTGATCATGTTGTTTTTACAGCTGCCTATGTACATTTTTTGTTTGTGTTTTGCGTCATTCTGCCATTCACGCTAACCACGTATTTTCATCTGTACAAGGATGCCAACATTATGTAGTAAGTTTATTCAGAACTCAGCCCCAGTTAAACCGTAACACCAGAAAATGACACCCACTATCACAGCGCAGCAGCAGGTGTGATGAAAATAAAACAACAAACACACCAGTAACTGTAGAACATTTGAAAATAAAGTGGAGCAAGGAGAACAAATCTTGCTCAGACGTCATGTTCGTTATTTACATGCGTCGCAGGCTCATTGTCTTGGTTCACTCGGCTGCAGCGTGCGCAATGCAATGTGACAAAAAGCAATAATGTTCCACACTATTGTGAATTACACTTACACTATTGTAGGCTACTGTATAATTTAATTAAGTTGAATATTAAACTTAATCATGTAATCATGAACGCTGCCACCCTATGCGACTGTATCGCCAATGAACACAATCATGGCGACAAATATAAGTTAAATACCATGTAAAAAATATATACAGTATAATATGAACAAATGGCCAATGATGATCTTACAGGACACAGAGTCAGTAGCAATTGACCCAGTGCAAAATTGGTTTTTGTGAATCTGCTGGATGTAGTTTATTTTCTACATGTTTAAGTACATACATCAGACAATAAGATAAGTAAAGCTTGTCTCGAACCCACGATTAGCAGGAAAAGACAGTATCAGTTAATGTGAGTGGACAGCCCCTGAGCTATCAATCCACATGTGACTTTCAAAGAACTTCAGTTTTTAACTATTCCATACCAACTGCAGTAACTTTAAATAATATTGTTTAAAAAAAACAAAATAAGCACACACATATATATACTGTATATATATAAATATGAGCGGGTCTAAGACTTTTAGTGTAACACTGCCGACTAGCCGGGTCAATTATAACATGGGTTAACACCATTAATTAAATGCATTGTTGTTTCATTAGGGCTAACAAATTAAATTACTGATGTTCACAATGTATTTTCATTTTGATTTTTTTAGGAAGAAAATTAAATAGCTAATATCTATTAAGCAACAGTTTTAATTTATTGAAAAAAGCTGACATTCAAGCATTTTTTTCTGTATATCAATTCATGAGCTAACTAAGTTATAACTTTAATTCTGCCATTAATTTTGCATTGTAACCTTCTCACCTTCTACACATAAAATATTTTACACATTGTAAAAAATACAATACAAATAATATTAACAATTTAATCATAATAACTCTCACTTTCTACACAATAAACGGTGGTGACAAAAGTGTCCCTTTGCGCCTCCTGGCGGTGATTTTGCGAATGTGTCTCACGCGTGAGAATTTATTTTCACGCGGCGGTACTCCCCGCAGTACTAAGGCTCAATCTGGTTACTTACCACTGTACATATTTCAGTGAAGTTAGCCCCATTTGTTAATAGCTTTTAGTCTAGTAACAATTTTTTAAAAGGGTAGTTTCAACTCAAAATTGGTCAAGGACACATTAAGTAAATATTTTAAACTTATACATTATAAAATTATTGATATTATTATTTGAATTATTATATGCTGTTCGTGTTCATTTCCATGGACTATAAGCTTATTTTTGGAATAAAATGCCCTGTCTTATCCACCAGTGACTAAGCTTTACTTACACTGAACTATCGCTTCAAAAATAACATCATGTATGGGTTACATTTTTCTTCTAGGTCCACTAGATGAACGGATTTCAATGTGCAGTATTTACTTTTACTTTTTGATACTTATGTATTTTTAAAACCAGGTACTTTTTACTTTTACTTAAGTATTTTAATGGATGACTTTTACTTTTACTTAAGTAATAAGTTTGTGTGGTATCTGTACTTTTACTTAAGTATGAACATTTTTTATTATTATTATTATTATTATTTTTTTTTTTTTTTTTTTGCATTACAGTGATAAGAATGTGATATTTTGCACACAGTAATGAAAATCTGGAAGAAAATGTGCTAAATTGTCAGAAAAAAAAAGTCAATTAATATTTTATTTAAAAAATAAAAAATAAATAGACAACATATTCTTTAAGCTAAACAATTTTGTATTTCTTTCTTTTGAAAAATGACCAGAATATTTATTGAAAGGTTTCTTGCTGTTCAACCATATAGTAGTAGATGTGATTTGATACAATGGCTAATTAATTAAATCAACAAAATGAAAAGTCATATCACCATGAACAATTAAACTTAGGGTTACATACCGGGCTTGGCTGAGGCAGGAAGTTGTTGACACGTGAGATGCTCCACATGCCCTCCAGGTACTGCTGGGCCTGAATGGTGACTGAGCTGATGGCACCCGTCAAAGGTCTTCCACTCATGGTCACCTGCACACTGGGCTTCAGTGCAGAAGCACTTGATGATGGGTTCTGAGTCCAGCCCAGCTCACGCCGCCTCTCCTCTACAGGCAGGACACTGTGTGCAGGATGAGGTATCCTGGATTTGGCAGATCTAGAGGAAAGAGTGACCACACTATGAGTGGTCAACCTTGTGGGATGCTCAGGGAAGGTGCTGGGGGGAAGGGATGGCATGTCGGAACACGGGTACAGTTCTTGGAGGGTCTGGAGTGTCTGCTTTCTCAGCTGTTGTGTAGGTGTGGCACACACCTGGCACCTTGTTCCTTCATGCCCACCTTTTACCGGCCAATCAGGCACCTGCAGCTGGTCTATGATGAAGGAAGCAAATCCAGGGTCCTACAGAGTGCGAGAGAGGGCAAAAAAAAAAGGTTACTAATAGTTTCTATGTAACCCGAATGTTGCTTGCCCTACTGAGAACACCAGTTGAGATCAGCATGAATTTCCACTCCATTGCAAGTTAGTGCTGTTTTGGTACTAGTCTAGCTGATGGACCAGCATAGCTATAGTGTTTACCAGCAAAACTTTCAGATTAATCTGGATGACCAAAGAAGTCTTGCTAGTTAACCTAGTTAAAAAATCTCATGGAAACACCAGCACACCAGTATCCCATACTTGGGAACAGCATTCAAAACACAACATTTACAGGCCATTGTAGGGCTTTACTGGTTGTTTAGATCAGTGTTACTATCAGAAATAATTAATAATTATTTCTGTAGTTATTAATTAATAATTAAATTAATTAATTGGATCTAACTCATTAAAACCTCATATGGGACTCCAGTAAATGTAGTGTGCTACGTTTAGGAGCAAGTTTGGTTATTAGCAATAATTAATAATTATCAAAGATAATCATTAATTATTAAAATCAATAGAACATTGATGAGAATCAATGTTAGCTTTTTTTTAATCCTTTAAATCAACAATTATCAAAGATAATCGTTAATTGTTAACATCGATGAAACATTAAAATTAACACTAGCTTATTGATCATTCAAATTCAATCAAAGATAATGATCAATTATCAAAAATCAATAGAATATTAATAAGGATTAACATTGATGGGGCACCACCCTGAAATCAGGGACTAATAACCGAATATTAAAACAGTCTCAATATTAGATTGTATTCTTAGGAAAATCGGCATCCGAAGAATATCGATTTTCGGGGGGAAAAACAATGAATGAAGGTTTGAATCCGAGCACTGACATCCCGTCAGCATGACACAGGCGTATGCAAAACAAACCAAAACACTTCTCTTTGTAATATAAACAAAGTTTATTTATGCAGTAATATCAATTAATAATTAATACAATGCAGTCAATAAACTTCCGACTTACAACTACAAACTAAACAGTGATATGATTAGATATGGAAATAAAAATAATCCTATAACACATAAGGTGTGTGTGTGACTGTGTGTGTGTGTGTGTGTGTGTCAGTGTGGTTAGTGAGAGAGAGAGAGAGAGAGAGAGATTATCAAGTGACAGCCCGAAAGCTGATTTCGCGATAGCTGGAGAGAAAACAGCTGTGTTCATCACTCAGAGACGCGGTTTTACGAGCGGGGCTCGTAAAAGTCCTGCGTTATTTGACTCTAATGGATGAACTCAGTTGCTGTCTCACCCACGATGGTGAAAATGCACAACAATCCAATTTGGTTGGACCACAATACAGCAAAACAAATTTGTGATAATTAATACCCTGAGTATTAATAATGAGCGGACATGGCGGTCCATAAACTGTACAAGCAAAAACCTTGAAACACAAGAATGGCACACTATAATATTCTATCTCTGCCCAGACGTAACCTCTTACTTGAATCGCAATCGCATAAAATGTGTTTTCCTCCGTCCTTTAACTCTGACCCGGTTCCTTGAGGCTCGTGTGATGACAGGAGGCCGTTTCCTCGCCCTGTCGGTGGGCGGTACGGCTGTTGATTCTTGGCGGGCTGGCGGAGAACTCAGAAATGTCAACTTGATTGAAGATGGAAGAGAAATCTTTAATCTCTTCACTTCTGTAGGCAAACGGATGAAGATGCGAGTTGCTCGGCGGTCTCCTTCGGATCTGTTAGAGTGTTCGGTGGAACATAGAGTAATCTCAACTCATCCAGCGAGATGGAGATTGTATGGCTACAGTTTCAAGTTGGACATTACTCCCTTGTGCCACGAGGTTACACCGGAGAGCAGCAAAAGCTACGTCCGTATTCGGTGAACGAAGTCGCTGGAAGCGAAATCTTTAAGCATTTCAGAATTATTTGAACTCCTGATGATGTCATGTTTGAGGGACGTTCTGTTGTGTGCCTCATCCAATAGGAGTTGAGAATTCGATCCTTTAGTGAGCAAGGCTTCATGGATTTGTAGTCTGTTTTGGACTCCCTTTGTTTGATTTTGGCGTGATTTTTATCAGTAAAATTTACGACATGGAATGTGTGGGGCTGAGTTAAGTTTTACGACTTGTGTTAGGCCTGCCTTTGTCTTCTATCTGAATACATGAGGCCCAACACCATTTTGCCTTTTTTGGTTTTATTTTATTATTATTATTATTATTAAGATGAATTCACACTTGGTGTCTAAAATGAAGAAGTAATGTTGGATTAAAGACATAAAACAAATAAGTAAATTGTCCCTGTAGTGACTATAAAACATTTTATCCCAGGATAAAAGGGGTATTGCTCAGATATTTTTCATAGCACAGGAGACTTTATGGAATTTTCAATTAATTATTAAGATGTTTCTTCTAAAATACCTTAGGAGAAATACAAATGGAAACAAATGATACATTGTTAATGTACAGTTAGAATACAGAGCTATGAAATTACTGAGGATAGCATTTTATGTATATATACTTGAGCTGTCAAAATTATTCTTAACCGCGATTAACGCATTTACCATTAATAAAGCATAAACCAGCAAAAATACTGGTGGAACTAGTGCGGAACCTTTGAGATGTGTCCACCCGGAGTCATTACACTAACACACACATCACAACACACACACACAACAGTGATGGGAAAGGACCTCTTAACAGTATTTGTATGTATAAAACAAGCCCAGATGTGGCTTGTGACAGAAAGCAAGTACTAGCCTCTGTAAGGCACAATTTAATTACCACAGAAGCAAGTCAAGTCTTAACAATGACAACAACGCAGAATAAGATGCTGTCTGCAGCACTTTTCTTGTGGAGATCAAAGCAGCATTTGATGCTGGTGATATCAGTGTGGCTTCACGGAACACAGCATGGTACGTACAGCTCACACTACCAGTTTAAACTGTAACCTGAAGACAGAGGCTGCGTCCGAAAGCTGATAGCCACAGTCTGCTAACTAACTGATATTGTGGAGGATGAGAGTTTAAGAGATTTAATGCCCATTGCAATGAATATGTAACCTATGGGGGGACCAGTTCTTTCAATTAGTCAACCTCCCAATTTGACTTTGGGAAACGTTTAAGGTTACTTGAATTGGTGCTATTTTAGTGCATTTCTGTCTTTATACTGTGATTGCTTTGTTTTGAAAATGTTAATAAAGCATTATATTGTTACTATTGTTTTGCTCTCTTTCCAAAAAAGGAAATAAATGCATTTTTACAAGAAAATAAGTATATATTTCAAATTTCAGCACTTTCAAAATCTGCGATTAATCGCGATTAACTATTAAAAATTATGTGATTAATCGTGATTAACAATTTCAATCAACTGACAGCACTACTACATATTGTATTTTGTTTTTAGTAGTAAGTTCTACATTGGATCAATGGCTCTTAAAAGAAACCATCGCATTGTTCCTGTCATGACAAAAAGCATTTTATTATAGATATGACATAGTTTCAATCTGTATTACTGATCACTGCCTAAAAAATAAAAAATAAAAACACCTGCAGACATCCAGACACTAATATTTCTCTAGTTTTCCCATCTTAATTATAAAATTTCAGACTAGGCAGTGCTGAAAAGTGAGAGTTTTGGGAAAGGAGGGAGAGGTGGGGTCAGGGGTGTAATGAAAACAACAGCTGAGCCCGGGTATGAAGCACACTGCAATGTGTATTTACATTTGATAAGACTCCCAGCAGGGAGAGATATGACAAGAGGCCCAGTGTGAAAATAATCATCTTCCATTCATTGCCAGGATCATGAAGCCAGCCTACCTAATGGACAGGGGCTTATGTCTTGTGTACTCATAATCAAACACAATGACATTTGCTGAAATACAAGATCACAAACACTTTTTTTTATCATGATAATATTACTGAACGTAAAATATTAGCCAGATGAAATATTAACCATTGACATCAAACCCGGTGTGATGCATAATATTTGAATATGGACAAGCATTAATTTGATTGGAGAACTACGGCGGAGGGCCTGAAGATATGATTTAAATTTTCATCTTTTCCTTACAAAAGTCCCTTTCCCACTGCAGGGACTAAAGCCTGTTTTAGGTAATTTTTCATTGGGACTAGTACTTTTCGTCATTTTTGCACCTGAGGAACTATAGTTCCTCTTAGCCATTTTAAGGGACAATTTTAGCTCGTACTCTGGGGTAGGAACTTTTGGGGTCACAGAGGGACTGTGGGAGCTGCTGCAGCCTTTGATTGGTCAAAAACCAATGATGCACAAAGCACTGAGAAATGCAAGGAGTCGTAGCTGCTATTTGTAAACAAACTTGTAGCTGCTAGCCTGCTACTCAGAGGATTGTGCTAATTTTACAATTCCCTAAACAGAAATAACATAAAACTAACAAAGTATGCAAATATGATCACCCGTTTCACATATGTGTGTATGACTTTATTGGGATACATGCTTTGAGTTTCATCGTACCTGTACTGTTTGTACTGTGAGACTATACAGAAAATAAAGTTATTTCTGAATTACTACATAGAATATTTCCTGGGATGACTGATATAAATAATCAGATATTAATCAAGAGTGGGTAATTGAAGTATTATCCATTAAACTGTCATGAAATCTAGGGAAGTATTGCCTGTTACTGCGTGGTTAACTTACATCAAGACATCTTGAGTCAATGAGTGCGTATTTCAGTACAGTAATTTATGTTGAGTCATAAAAGCCTTTATTGTAAAAGATAGTGTCACAGTCCCCATTCACTTTTATTGTATGGGAAAAAAAAACAGCTTGGACCTTCTGCTAAACAACTACTTTTGAAATTCACAAAAAAGAGAAATTCATGCAGGTTTGGAATAACACAAGGCTGAGAAAATGAAGTTCATAATTTTGGGATGAACTGTTCCTTTACAAAGGTTTATTCCTAATGCTATAATTTCACTTTCACTCTCTCGCTCTGTACACTTGCACTCAAAAAAATTATTTTTGAGTTTTGTTATGAACTTGAAAAGCGAAAATCTTAAAAATAGGCTTAAATGTTTTTGGAGTGTGTCTTTTTCAGACATTTGCACACTTCTGGTCTTTAGAGAGACATATCATATACTCTAGTTCAGTATTAAGGAGGTTAGAGCCTGACTGGAGCCCAGGGCAGTAAAAATGTTTATGGTGCCTGAGTTTCTCACAGCCAGAATAGTAACCTGGATAAGCGAGAGCCCAAAGGCATCACCCACAAACCCACAGCTGATCATGTGCACATAAATCTTCCACTATATGAGACATAAAATAAGGGTATTGGACAGAATTAAAACCATAAAAATTACTACACATACTCCACACACCTCAGGCATCATCAACTTCCTCCATGAAGTCTACAGACATTGATATTTATGCAAAATAACCCCACAATTGCTTGTTTAATAAAAATTAGAGGTCTCGTATGACAGATGGTCATTAAGAATGCTGCAAGATATGCCGTAATTTGTACCCTGACATCAAACTTCTTGTCTCAGGTGCATTTGAGTCAAATTACTATAAATATTCTGTGTGGATATTTAAAAAATCCTCTCACTATTTTAAATGGTATGAATATTTAAAGATGATCCATTTGATAAAGAGGCAAATACTGTGGCCTGAGAACAAAAAGACAGGAACATAGCAAGATATATGGGGTTAAAGAGAAGCCAGGTACTAAGTTGTAGCCTAAGGTTAGGGCTGAAAAGAAATACCCTGATAACACACGTGCATCCGGTGTGAAAGATTACAAGATGAGTAAAGAGTAGAGAAGAGTAAAAAGTGACGTCAGCTAAAAAGTTAAGTTGGACAGAACATTTTAAAGATTACAAGGACAAACTATTTTTGGCATCATTTGAATAACGTGCACTGATGAATCACATCAACAAAGCATTACATGCATTAACAAAGTAAATAGAGTTTAAGATTGACTTTAAGATGCTTATCAGACGTTCGTACACAAATAAGGCACTTAAAAGAGAATGCAATGGAATACTTTTCAGATGATGCACTCATTCTTATTCAAGACACTAATGTCTTGGTGATGTACGTGTGCTTACTGCATATCGTAAAATGTGTCACCATTAGGATGGTACCATTCATCCAACGGTGCCAGGGAGAGAATTATGAAAAATTGAGGAGTGTGTGTGAGAGTGAGATATGTATAGAGAGAGCGAGAGAGAATACGAAGCATGATGAGGGTTAGACCCCTGGCCTTGGGGCTTGTGGTTAGCCATTGTGTGACTTTATTGGCAGTCAACTCTGGGTTTTATGAAGCTCTGGGGATGAATGCAGGAGCCTATCTGCTGATTAGTGATGCACTAAAGAACACAGAGGGAACAGAAGGATAAATGACTACAAGTGCCCTCGGCCCGCTGGTCTGACTGTCCCTAAAACTAATGATGATGAGATAACAGTGTGAGGAGAGAGGACAGAAAATATGAGGATTGGGGAGGACTTATGGAAATATGACTGTAAAAGAAGAGGAGAAAGAAAATGGAGATGGTGGAAGCTTGAGGGAGAATGAGAAAGTAAAAAAAGAGATAAAACCTTATAAAACTTATATTTTCTGATAAAAATGTGTGGTGCCTGCTCCTTCAAAAGTCACCACCATGATGCTAGGCTGTTGTGGGTGGTTGTCAAGGCTTTTCCAATTGCTTTTTAAGGGTGTTTTGAGTTTCTAGGGTGTTCTGTGTGGTTGCTAGAGTGTTCTGGGTGGTCGCATACTGGCCAAATTCAAAAGAGCCCACCACCAAATCTCTATAATATTCTGCCACCTACAAATGGCTCAGGTCCTTTATTCAATGTAAGTCTTTGGGATTGTGTACTTTTTTCTTTTTGTAAGTCTACCTGAGATTTTTGACCACCATGACTGGGAAAGATTGGCCCAGCCACTCGACAACACCAGAAGAGGGTGAACACCTTTCATGCAAAGATTAAACAGTAAACTTTAATGTAAACTTTGTTTAGATTTTGAATCGAAACAATGTCTACCAATAGATGTATTCACACGGTGGCTGAAAAATTTGGCTTTATTTTCAAATTGTGGACTAACTGATAGCGTATTTGACAAATCAAAATTATTTTGAGAACTTTTGGCATGAGTGTCTCTTGATGATACATTTCATGTAAATCTGACAAAATGGTCTAGAAGGAGCTCGAAAAAGTAGTTTTTTTTTGTTTGTTTTTTGTTTTTTCAGAAAACTCAAAAGGGCGATTCCAACAAAGGTCTTCCATTTTTAGATTTCAGAAAAACATACTTTTTAAAAATTCTAATAAACCATTTGTCCAAATCACATTACATTTTGTGGGCATTCAAGACAAAAAGTTATCAAAAGAATCTTGATTCATCAAATCATTCAGAAGATATAGGTTGATAAGTGAATTGGGCCACAGCCAAAAAAAATAAATAAATAATAATAATAATGCAATAAAATTGGCTTTTATCTTCTGAATGATTTGAAAAATCAAATGTATCTTTATCTTGAGTGTCTCTAGACACATGCAAAATTTTGTGCGAATTGGACAAATTGGAAGAGTTCGAAAAAGTAGGTTTTTCTGAGAACTCAAAATGGCAGACGAAACACCTACAAAGTAACTAGAATACTTAGTAATGAGATTACTTTGCCCCTGACAGATTTGTTCCTTCAAATTTGGTAATTATGGTTATTTTCTCCACTTTTCCAAACTGCTTGGATTGCCTCTAGCAGCTATACTGCTTTTGTTTTGTTTTTTAAACTTGATAGGGCATTAACCATAAAAACCTCATGTGTTTGGGAGAAAGGGAGAAAACTGAACTGGCTTTTAGTGCCTCTAAGTGGACATTTCATCTCAGAACTGCCATAAAATGTCTATGGTCTATTTTGCAGACACTGAAAAGAACTGTACTAGTAAGGGCTGTACCTCAGTACCTCAGAGCCTTATTTTCATTTTATTCAAATTAAAGGTGCATTCAGTATTTTATTTTTATATGTCATATTGGACTTACACTGACACCTAGCGGTGTGGATGCAGCATCATTCAAAACACAACAGTTTTCAGTTAAAGATTCCATTGTAGAAATTCACTATTCACAGTCAATCATAATTCATTTAATCCACAAGTGAAAGTGTCCAGTAACAGGGTGGTTACTGAGATTAAGCGACTTGTATTCAGCTAGTCATGCGATCTCAACATAGCAGTCTCCATGAGTGGACCCTCTCCATGTAGAAAAAAAAAAAAAAACAGCTTTTATAAGATTACTGATATGATTGGAGGCTTCATCTTATGTGAGGGTTCATGATTTCAGAATTATTATTCATTTCTTTAGGAGTAAAACTTTTTTTTTTTTTTTTTGATGAGGACAAAATTACTGAGTGCACCTTTAAATATTCCATCTAGTCTAACTAAGGTCAAACGTTCATCAAAGGTAGAGCTCAAACATTAAAGTCACAAGTATAAATACTAAATATGTTTTAATCTGAGCTTCAGGCATTTAGCAAAGATGATTTGCCAGTTTTGCAGCAGGTATGTGAGGGAAGAACTTCTTTGAGGTGGAAACAGGAGAACAGCTGTTGCTACACACCCTGTAGTGATAAGGTGAGAGCTGGGTCCTTTCACAGCAGGCCATTAATACAGACTACATTTACTATACTCTAAAGAGCAAAAGACCACATCCAGTGCTAATCCCCATGGACCCTAACACAAACATGCACACACATATGCCATGGTCAATCTACCCGAGTACTGCAACCCAGGAAGGTCTCTTAAGCAGGGTCATGATGTATAGAATGAGAGCTTTGGGATTCTCTGAGCTTCTATGAGTGTAATTACAGGAGCAGAGGATGCCACTAGGTGTGTACATGTGCACACCTGTATCCATATCTGGGTGAGTGTGTGTGTGTGTATATATGTGCATTCAGGGCTTGGCTTGGCCGTTAGACATCCAAGGAAAATTATTGCTGGTGCAAAGGGCTTCTTAAACCAGTAGTTGGAGTGGGGGGTATGGCCTCCCGAGGTCCCTCCATGGTGCTGATGCTGAACAATAATTTAATAAAATGAGAATACAACTGTATGAATGGGTAAAAACTTACTGAACCCCCCCCCCAAAAAAACCTGTTTAGCACATGGTCATCTTCCAAGCTTCAAGCAACAGAATGCTATATGGCCGAAAGCCAGACAAATAGAGTGCATTCAGACCCTTCATTTTTGTTAAAAATTTTATGTTGCAGCCTTATGCTAAAATGCTTTAAAAAAAAAAAAATTCACATCAATCTGCTGTTTAGCAATCAGATTATCAGATTATCAAAAATCAGATTTTTGATAATTTTGCAAATTTATTAAAAATAAAAAAACTGGAATATCACATTGACATAAGTATTCAGACCCTTAACTCAGTACTTAGTTGAAGCACCTTTGGCAGCGATTACAGCCTGTGAAGGACATCCACAGAGTTGTCCCTAAGCCACACTTGCATTGTCTTGGCTATGTGCTTAGGGTTATTTTCCTGTTGGAAGGTGAACCTTCGGCCCATTCTGAGGTCCTGAGTGCTCTGGACCAGGTTTTCATTAAGGATAGCTGTATTTTGCTGCGTTCAGCATTCCTTCAACCCTGACCAGTCCCCCAGTCCCTGCTGCTGAAAACACACCCACAGCATGATGCTACCACCACCATGCTTCACCGTTGGGATGGTATTGCGCAGGTAATAAGCAGTGCCTGGTTTCCTCCAGACATGAAGCTTAGAATTGAGGCCAAAGAGTTCAATCTTCATTTCATCAGACTAGAGAATCTTGTTTCTCACAGTCTGAGAGTCCTTTAAGTGCTTTATTATGTGTCTTGCACTGAGGAGAGTCTTCCGTCTGGCCACTCTGCCTTAAAGTCCAGATCGGTGGAGTGTTGCAGTGATGGTTGTCCTTTTGCAAGTTTCTCCCATCTCCACACATGATCTCTGGAGCTTAACCAGAGTGACCATCGGCTTCTTGGTCACTTCTGTTACCAAGGCACTTCTTCCCCGATTGCTCAGTTTGGCCGGATGGTCAGCTCTAGGAAGAGTCCTGGTTGTTCCAAACTTCTTCCATTTAAGAATTACAGAGGCCACTGTGATCTTGGGAACCTTCAATGCAGCTGAAATTTTTTGTAGCCTTCCCCAGATCTGTGCCTCAACACAATCCTGTCTCTGAGCTCTGCAGGCAGTTCCTTTGACCTAATAGCTTGGTTTTTGCTCTGATATGCATTTTCAGCTGTGAGACCTTATATAGACAGGTGTTTGCCTTTCCAAATCATGTCCAATCAATTGAATTTGCCACAGGTGGACTCCAATCAAAGAATAGAAACATCTCAAAGATGATACAGAGAAATGGGATGCACTTGAGCTAAATTTCAAATGTCATAGCAAAGGGTCTGAATAATTAAGTCAATGTTTTTTTTTTGTTTTTTTTTATACATTTGCAAAGTTATCAAAAATCTGGTTTTTGCTTTGTCAGTATGGAATGTAGATTGATGTGAAAAAATATATATTTAAGGCTGCAACATAACAAAATGTGAAAAAATGAAGGGGTCTGAATATTTTCTAAATGCACTGTAAAGTATTACTATCTAACGTCCGACTTTAAATGGAACACAGAATTAGTCCCCTGACCAAGATAATTACTCGAACAACATTTTCAGCTAAACCCTTATTTCAATATTCAATATTATTAAACAAAGTCAAAAAGAAAAAGCTTTCTAGCCCAAAGAAAAAGCCATGACAATACAATCACAAATTAAGCAGTACATCTCTCTGTTGAAAGACGCAGGCAATTAACAATATCAGTGAAAACTAGCAGAACTCAGTTCCTAGTATCACCCATGTGTTTACTGCAGCGAGATGAACACACACACCACGGGAGAGTGAAAGAGAGGATCATTAGAAACACAGATGTTCATCTTTGTGCTGAGTGACTGTCTTGATAGGACATAGTTAGCATTCTTTCATTACTGTCTGATTGATTATATTCTATGTCAGTGGCATTATTTCTTTTATTTTGCATGTGTATTATACAATTACTTTTTATTACACAGCTCTATGGAATACTTCATTTTAATTGGTCAACTGCAATGTGAGCATTTGAATATCTATGTACTGTGTAATGATGGCTAAACTGTATAACTGACCATTGCCAGACAACCGATTTCTTTCAAAGCTGTGCTCTCTGTACATTATTCTTTAAATATAGTTTCAGTATGCTCCTAAAAAGTTCCCAAAATATTTTAAATTACACAATAAAAATATTCCACCAGGACAGTTAAATGAATCAATTCAAATAAAATGTCTATAAACTTAACAGTCAGCTAATGTCACTTAATCTACACCAAGCTATCATTCAGGTAGAATTATTCTTTTCGACCACTAAAGATAGCTTCACTAATCATCTTCCAGGATTGTCTCACATACTCAGTCAGCCAAAAAGTCTAGAAAAACTTGATGTAAAAACAGAAAGTATAAATTCAGTCTTCTCTAGCACTCTTGATAGTGTTGCCCCGCTTCAATTAAAGAAAATGAAAGAGAAAAAGCCTTGCACCATGGTACAATGATCACACTCATGCTCTCAAGAGAGCAGCTCAGAAAATGGAGCGCAAGTGGAAGAATACAAAATCAGAGGTATTTCGTGGTGCATGGAAGAACAGGCACTAAAAGCTGCCAGGTCAGCATATTTGAGCAAACTTATAGAAAATAACCACAACAATCCTATGTTTTATTCAGTAATGTGGCTAAATTAGTTAGGAATAAAGCATCGACTGAACCACATATCCCATCATAGCACAATAGTAATGCCTTCATGAATTTCTTTACTGATAAAATTGTAATAATCAGAAATAAAATTGGAACTATGCAATCAACTGTCACAGCACCTCAGAAAACAGTGTATCATAATTTTGCTCACGAGCAACTTCAGTCCTTTGCTGTCATAGGTCATGAAGAGCTAACAAAACTTATCAAAAAATCAAAAGCCATAACATGTATGTTAGATCCAATACCAACTAAACTCTTAAAAGATGTATTCCCAGTAATCTCAGAACCTCTTCTTAATATTATTAACTCCTTGCTATCCTTAGGATATGTCCCAAGAAACTTTAAAATGACAATTATCAAATCACTTATTAAGAAGCCACAGCTTGATCCAAGAGAATTGGCTAATTACAGACCGATTTCAAATCTACCATTTATGTCGAAAATACTAGAATAGGTACTGTCCTCCCAACTATGTTCATTTCTACAGAGAAATGGAATATATGAAGAATTTCAGTCAGGATTTAGGCCCTATCACAGTACAGAGACTGCACTTATCATCTGATCATGGCTGCATTTCACTTCTAGTGCTTTTAGATCTTAGTGCTGCCTTCAACACGATAGATCACAACATTCTTTTGAATAGGCTGGAGAATTACGTTGGCATTTGTGGACTTGCATTAGCATGGTTTAGGTCCTGTTTATCAGACCACTACCACTTTGTATGGGTAAACGAAGAATTGTCAAATCAATCAGAAGTATGGAGTACCACAGGGATCAGTTTTAGGACCATTGCTTTTCTCCTTATATATGCTTCCCCTGGGAGATATTATCTGGAATCATGGAATAAGTTATGCTGATGATACCCAACTTTATATTTCTTCTAAACCCATCGAAAATTCACAATTCTCCAAATTAGCAGAGTGTATCAATGAAATCAAAGACTGGATGGCCAGAAATTTCCTTCTACTCAATTCAGACAAAACAGAGGTACTAATGATTGTACCAAAAACCTCACATGTAATTTGACTCTCGATGGATGTACTGTTGTGTCGTCTTCTTCAGCAAAGAATGTAGGTGTTATATTTGATACTAATCTGTCCTTTGAAAATCAAATTTCCAATGTTTGTAGAACAGCATTCTTCCACCTGAGAAATATTGCTCAATTATGAAACATGCTCTCTGTTGCTTATGCCGAAAAACGAAATCATGCGTTCATGACCTCAAGACTAGATTATTGTGCATTACTGCAACAATAAAATATACAAATAAAAATGACTTGACTTGACCTGGTCGCCATTCGCTGTACAGTTAATCCACTCCCATGTTGAATACAATATTCCCGGGACATGCGTTGCGTTTAATGAATAAGCGTGTATTGCTCCACACAATCAGCTTTTGTGCACTGGAGGATGTGCACTCAAGGATGTGCATTCGAGTCGAGCATGTACCGCCTGGAAATTTATATATGCCATTTTTAGCCTTAGGAAGTGAGTAAAAACATTAGTGTAGTTTTAGGAAGTAAAAAAAAAAAAAAAAAAAATGGATACTGCATTAATTGCATTAATTTCTTTTAATGTGTTAAACAGCCAACTTTTTTAAAAGAATGAAAAAAATAAAAAAATAAAAATACTTCAATTTTCCTGTATGTAAACATAAACCCCCTAATTATCCAGGTTCCATGCAATAAGAATGCAGGTGTCCATCACTTATCCATCACAGTGGACAGTCAATCACTTAAAGCTGAAGTATGTAATTTCTGCCACACTTGCGCCAACGAACAGAATTGAAAAAATTATATTTTCAAAATGGCTTCCTGAATATGCACCTCATCTGCAGTTGTTCAAACAGTCAGAGAGTCCCACCCCCAATTCATGCCATTGGTTGAGTAACGTTTTTGGGCGGGTCTAAGCGGGTCTCTCAAAACAAACACAGCAATTGTTATATCGCCACAGAGACACAGTGTTTACAGTTTTCTGGAAAATTAACCTATAGATGGCTTACTTATATTTGTCTATGCATATTAAGCTGGAAAACTGAAAAAGTTACATACTTCAACTTTAAATGGCTTTCCTGCTCACTGGAGCTTGCAAAAGAAAACATTTTCTCTCCAACTGTTTGGACAGCCCACTATTTTTCACACTACTGTCTCTGTACTGTCTCTCACTCTCCTGTTTTCTCTCTCATGGATCACTCCTGCTGTCAGTGACTCGCCAGCCCTAGATGAGCATTTAGTAGTGTCACGCTAGTGTTTTAAAATAGGGATGGAAGAACAGCAATAAACACTGAATAAAGGAACACAAACTGTGTGCAACAGAGTCAGACTCAACCATTACATCTTGGCCCACACGTAGCGACTCCCCTCAAAAGCTTTTTTTAAATAGTGGTTGGTGACTGGCACTCTCAAACTCCAAAAATGGACATTAAAAGTAATATAAAAGTAGCTACTAGCAAGTATGACTTTTGAGCCATATTCTAAGTCTTCTGAAGCCATAAACAGTAAACTTCTGATTGTTTTGCAGTGTTTTTTATTTTATTTATTTATTTTGGCATCTTTATTAAGACAAATTATAAACACTTCTTTGTGTGTTTAACTGCAATTTAAAGCACAACATAATGTGTCTCCATGATATCCGGTTAAGTTTAATGCAGCCCAGGGCTAATTCAGGAGTGTCAAAGCTCTCACTTAGTTAAACTAACAACAGTGTCTGTATGCTCACTAGTGTGCATGCATATTTATACACACTCACCAGCTTCCTTAATTTGCTAAGGCTATCTGGAAACTCTCTGGACTGCCCTTGATAATTTACAGTATCTATTGAGGTAATGTTTATGGAATAAGCATGGAATTTAAAAAATAAACCACACTTCACTCTGTTTGAAAGTACAGCTTCCAGCAGAAAGGTGAAGAGCAGAGAAAGACAGTTACAGGATGCAAGGGATTAAAGTTAATCAAGGTGGATAGCACTACTGATCACTATGGGAAAGAAGATTCACTAAGTGTGTTTAAATGAACAATTTAACACCAATTATGCTTAATTATCTGACAGCGTGTAAGGTCATGTAAATGTTATATTATATAATTGGCCATTGCAATTTCAAAATCTGACCGGTTTTAACCTTTTGGGGAAGAACTAGAGCCTCAGGAGCACTCTACTTCAAAGGACGCTGCTCAGAAGGTTCCACGAGCGCACCAACTGTGCTACAGCAGCATCTTGTCAAGATGTGCTTATTGGTGACCGACTGCTTCTTGGTCGACTGGAATGTCTCAGTGATGCCATTCATGGTATTACCAAAGAATCTCTGCTGCAGCACTAGAGCATCAAGCAAAAAGGCCTTGTTCTTATCACGCATCTCTGGTAGATTTAGCCAGAGAAGACGCTCAATGGACACCAGGCTACCCATAGACCTGCCGATTGCTTGGTCAGTTATCTTTGGGGCCCAGAGTGCCAAATTCGTTGCACGATGCAGTTCCTCAAAGAACTTGGGGTCCAGACCGTCTTCATCCATGTCCTTCAGTAGGTTTACTTGGTAGGCCTGCTTTAGATTTCCATACCTGTCCAGCAGAGGAGTGGCACAAGTGGGCCTCAACAGCCTCTCTGTTTGTCATGATCAAGCATCGCGAAGGCCACTGCACCAGAGACAGTCTCGCTAAAAAATATTCATCAAGTCGACAACACTATGCCACATCAGGTTTGGGCCATTCAAGCTAATGTTCCTCAACCACCTCCATCAACTCAGCATTAGAGGTTGCCCTGGCCCGGTTTTCCGCCCCGCGGGTGGAAATACAAGGGTGCACCTCAGTCGAGCATGAACAGGTCTCACTATCAGAGGCCTCCACCAATATAGCATCCCCCGGTCATCTTCTCCACCAAACGTGATCTAACCATGAGAGCCAATCCTGGGGTGCAGATCGTCAGGAGCAAACTGAACAAGCGAAGGCCTAAACCCGGCGAAATATCATCAACAAACTCTCTGCACTGTATATTTCATCTGCATTTCCCTTCCTCATGCAGTCCCTCTGGAGCTGAAGAGGTCAGACATCAGGAGGAGAGGGGATCAGCATCATGCCTGTCAAACAGCACACATGCCGATCAGACAAAGGGATAAATTCCTGACATGGAAGGAAACATTATGTATAGCCATCTTGAAAAAGACGCGTTAAGCAAGGGACTCTTTTAGTTTCATCAGCTAGAAAGAAACACACAATACAACACACAATAGACTGCAGTGCAAAGGATACGCTTATCTTCCTAGCACAACAGGGTGAAACTAATCCAAACTCACTGTTCAGAAATGCAGTTTATAATGATGAAACAATGAGCACGAGAGATGTAAATCGTGGCCCTGCAGTTTATATGCCTGTAATGACGCCCGTATAAAGGCCGGTCTCATGCACTATTTGCTATTAGATTTGCCCTTTCCTATACGGCCTTCAGACATCGTCACTCCTGGGAGGAGTTCCCATAGCGCCAGCTACTGACACAGCATCAAGAGACCAAAATGAAAAGGAAACTAGAATTTTAAATTCAAATGGTGCAAAACAAAATAATACTGGTTTGACAAATTTTCCATGATTTCCCATGAAAATGCTTTATAATATTCGGGTCCCTAGATATGGTTTAGGTCCCTCCTTTCCTCCTTCAATCATATATCCGATCACTTAAAAACTTAATAACACACCTCTCCTAAATACGCTACATGATTTGAGGTATCATTCATGCTTGTAGCACAAACGGTGTGGGACGGGTATGAAAAATAATAATAGAAAACTTAGCAAGCATCACTAATTGAGCATATCTCCCTCAAATCTCTAAACCTTTAAAAATTAAGTACCACCAACTTCAAACACTGTATTCTGAACATCATCTCAACTTTCACCCAACTTTCATTAACTTTTCTACTTACAGCTCTACATCTCTCCTCAACTTCCTGTAAGCCCTCTACAGCAGACGGAGCCATCTGCGCTCATAAGAGACTGCTCTCTCGACTCTAACACACATCAGCCCTTGTGGGTGAGAAGAGATGTTAATTACCTAGTGAAAAATGCAAACAGTAAGAGGTAAACACACAAACACATGCGTTGGTAATTTGCATGAGCTCCACTCGTCCGCAATCTGCAGCACAGGAACTGATGAGATTGCTCGCTCTACAGCTCTTATTTCCAGGACTCAATCTCCGAAGTCTCATCTAAATCTGCACATCAACATAATTAGGCAGGGTAATTCACACAAGAGACTGATGTCTTAGACCACTCTGAGTGTGTAAACTTTTGAGTGGAATGTGATGAGTTGACTCCTGTTACTAGATAATTCATGGGACAGCATCTGTTAGGCAAAAAAACTTAAAATCATGAAAAATGCAATCAAAATGATTTTCTTTGCTACATAAAAATAAGTAAACTTTTAAAATGTTCCATAAAAATTACTTTGCATTCAGATCATATACAGATCATTTAAACAGCTGATGAATGATGATGAAATCTGAACTATGGCAGTAACCAAATGTAATTCAATCTTGATTACTTTATGACCAAGGCTAAATTGGACCTGCCATTAAGGAACGGAAAATCACAAATGAGATCTCTTTAATCATTTAATTGTTTCTTCAAGACAGCAATAATGTTAATTAGAGAGCAAATGGAGAATTTTGCTTTCTTCTCAGAAAAATTCCCAAGTAATCTCACGTGTCTCCTCTTGAGTTTCAGAATCTCAGAAATGTTTCAAACATTGACAGATCTGCTAAGATACCACGAATGCAAACACAAGTATGAGATTTCAATATGTCAAACATTATATGTCAATATGTCAAACTCAAACATTTTGCTTATCAAATATTTACAAGATCAAATCATGTGAATTATGCTACCCATGTTCAATTTATAGCTTTGCATGTCAACATAGTCTCATTTGTGCCTATTTATACTTTGCCGCAGGAATTTTAGGAGATTAATATTAAATGTTATTATACAATACTTAAATGAAAAAAAATCTTTGAGCAATGAAATATGTCTATGGGTACTTTCAACAAATAAATAACGTGTTTTTTTATGATTTCGTTGAAGAAAACAATTATTTCTGTTAATGTTAGGTGTCAAACAACATTGTATTTAATAATCCATTAGATACCCAATTTAATCTGGCTTTTCTTTGTGCTGTAGATATTTGGATACACATAAAGACAGACATATGAGACTGACATGTTTTGGAAATGTCTAGACACAGTCAGTAATGTTTGTGAGATAGACAGTGGATTCCCAAACCCATCTCTGTCTGGAACAGGCTTACAGAAGGACACATAAACCATGACAGAGTACCATACAAATTTATCCCCATAATGATTATAAAAATATTTTTTTCTTCCTGCTTTTCATTATTTTCCTTTTTTCGAAAGCAGTTCTTATCTAAAATAGCAGCAACAATAGGCATTTAGCCACTTTGTGTGACAGTAACAATAGGGAGGGCTACAAACAGCCTTGCAATGAACAACGCAAAGCAAAAACGATCTGCTTCACATTGAAAAAGGCAGGATGGCATGGTAAGGGAGGCCCCTGACATATAATGAGGCAGAATTGAAATGACAAAATTATATGAGGTAAGGGGCAGACAATTGTAAGTAGAGGGCAGAAAGAGAAAGAGACAAAGAAAAAGAGACATTGCATTGGTGCTTTAGATAGTTTTATAAACCAATATTAAATGTGTCATTTGTCAAATCTAAAATGTCTCTTTAGCTCTTTAGAGAAAAATTGAAAAATGTTAAGCCCTCTTTCTTAAACTCTATTCAAAAATTCACAATTTGTTATGGCCTAGAAGCACTATGTCTGTCAAAACCACATCTGTCCTGTAGGGCTGGGCAGTATAACAGTATTTACAGTATGAAACGGTAGAGATTTAGCTGTAAAGTGGTATACAGGGTATGAAATATTTTTTTTTTACCTATCAGCCATGAATAATTTTAATGTTATTTTAGAATATAATGTATAACAATATAACAACACCATGGGCTATTATTATTATCATTAATAATAATGATAATTTTTATTATACAGTATTATATAATATTATCATTATTATTATTAACGTACGAATGGAGGCTAAAGTGTAGAGAAGCATAGAAGATAAAATTGTTCAAGAAACATTTCTGAGGCTGTACTGAATTATGATGACACACGTGACAATTAATCTGTTGTCCCACTGTTGTTGCGTGTCAGTTGTGTATGTATCCTGAGATAGTCTGAGATCATATACAGCGTTCAACGACACTATACTTGCAAACTGTTCCAAGATAACTGACAGAGTAGAAACAGTGAGAACTCGTCATGTGCGCATTCTGCGTCAACGCACCAATGACTCTCTGAAAACAACGTGAATCAGACACACGAATTGACGGCTTTTCATTCGTCTGTTCTTCAAAATATCAAGTGTTTTTCTTCAAGCATCCGTCTTTGTGTCTAACAGCTTTTCTGTTCGTATGTCACTCGGCGGATGACGGGTGCTAATTTCATACCCTGTATACGTATATACAGTGTTGGGGAGTAAATTAATACATGTAATGGGAATATGTATTTAAAATACAAAATATAAGTATCTGTATTCCACTACAGTTACAATTTAAATCATTAGTAATCAGAATACAGTTACATTCAAAAAGTATTTTGATTACTGAAGAGATTTCTTTGCATTTTATTGTCATTTCTTTCATTTAATATTTAGTCCTTTCAGATGGAAAACATTTATACATATAAATGATGCGATCCAGAGTGCATTTGAACAGCGATGAAACACTTTCTTATGATGTGTTACATTCATACAAGCAGACAGAGAAGTACGTTTGAAGTAAGTTTGGAGCAGAAGAAATAGAAATAAACCTTGTGTAAATTGTCAGATTTATGCTAAGCTAAAATGCTATTTCTAGCCATTTTACATGCACATGTTACTAGGCACAATCATATTTTTTATGATAATTCAAGTTGGAACATATATTTTTTTTTTCTATTAAGACCTTTGATATTAGGGCAAAAATCTTATTCTTGATAATAAGTTTTGTATTGTTTTCCTGTAAAAATATCAAAAAATCCTTAAAACAAGAAGTTGATTGATCTTGTTTTAGAAACAACACTGCATAAGATATTTAGGTTTTTCAGAGAATGTATTTTTAATGTGTATTTTGTCACTGTACTGGCAGAGTTTTTATAGTCAAAACAAGTGAAAAAATCTACCAGTGCTGAAGAAGTAATCCAAAGTATTTAGAATATGTTACTGATCTTGAGTAATCTAACGGAATACGTTACAAATTACATTTTACAGCATGTATTCTGTAATCTGTAGTGGAATACATTTAAAAAGTAACCCTCCCAACCCTGTATATATATATATATATATATATATATATATATTATACAGTTGTGCTCAAAAGTTTGCATACCCTTGGAGAAATGGTAATATATGTACCATTTTTAAAGAAAACATGAGTGAGCAGGCAAAACACATTTCTTTTATTTCTTATGGGATTCATATTCAACTGTAGGTTATAACAGAATGGCATAATCATAAAACAAAACATGGTAACAAGAAAAAAGTCTGCATACCCTTAGTTCTTAATACTGTGTATTGCCCCCTTTAGCATCAATGACAGCATGCAGTCTTTTGTAATAGTTGTCTATGAGGCCCCAAATTCTTGCAGGTGGTATAGCTGCTCATTCGTCTTGGCAAAATGCCTCCAGGTCATGCAAAGTCTTTGGTCGTCTTGCATGAACCGCACTTTTGAGATCTCCCCAGAGTGGCTCGATGATATTAAGGTCAGAAGTCTGTGATGGCCACTTCAGAGCCTTCACTTTTTTCTGCTGTAACCACTGGAGGGTCAACTTGGCCTTGTGCTAAGGGTCATTCTTGTGCTGGAAAGTCCAAGAGTGTCCCATGTGCAGCTTTCTTGCAGAAGAATGCAAATTGTCTGCCAGTATTTTCTGATAACATGCTGCATTCATCTTGCCATCAGTTTTTACAAGATTCCCCGTGCCTTTAGAGCTCACACACCCCGAAAACATCAGTGAGCCACCACCATGCGTCACAGTGAGGATGGTATTCTTTTCACTATAGGCCTTGTTGACCCCTCTCCAAACATAGTGCTTATGGTTGTGCCCATAAAGCTCTATTTTGGTCTTGTCACTCCAAATTACAGTGTGCCAGAAGATGTGAGGCATGTCAAGGTGTTGTCGGGCGTATTGTAACCGGCTTTTTTGTGGCATTGGTGCAGTAAAGGCTTCTTTCTGGCAAATCGACCATGCAGCTCATTTTTGTTCAAGTATATTCGTATTGTGCTCCTTGAAACAACCACACCGTCTTTTTCCAGAGCAGCCTGTACTTCTCCTGAGGTTACCTGTGGGTTTTTCTTTGTATCCCGAACAATTCTTCTGGCAGTTGTGGCTGAAATCTTTCTTGGTCTACCTGACCTTGGCTTGGTATCAAGAGATCCCCGAATTTTCCACTTCTTAATAAGTGATTGAACAGTACTGTTTGGCATTTTCAAGGTTTTGGATATATTTTTATATCCTTTTCCATCTTTATAAAGTTCCATTACCTTGTTACACAGGTCTTTTGACAGTTCTTTCCTGCTCCCCATGGCTCAGTATCTAGCCTGCTCAGTGCATCCACGTGAGAGCTAACAAACTCATTGACTATTTATGCGCAGACACTAATTGCAATTTAAAAAGCCACAGGTGTGGGAAATTAACCTTTAATTGCCATTTAAACCTGTGTGTGTCACCTTGTGTGTCTGTAACAAGGCCAAACATTCAAGGGTATGTAAACTTTTGATCAGGGCCATTTGGGTGATTTCTGTTATCATTATGATTGAAAAAGGAGCCAAACAACTATGTGATAATAAATGGCTTCATATGATCACTATCCTTAAATAAAAAATTTGCATGATCAGTCATATTCTCAAAATCAATGCCAAAATTTCACAATTTCTGCCAGGGTATGCAAACTTTTGAGCACAACTGTATGTATATATATATATATATATTTGTGCCGATTAGAGGACAGGATTACTCTATACTGTTTACACGAGAGACATGGAGTAATGTGAAAATACTGGGCCGGACGTGTCCTAAATAAGTCAAGATGCGGAAGAACTTCTTATTAAGGAATACAATGTAAAGCAGAGTTTAGTTGTTCATTTCTGCAATTACAACTTGCACAACTTAATATAGAATTGAACTGATGTGCAGTCACAGGTGTGTATACAGTATATCTGCTATTTTACAATGGCTTCAAATGTGGCGCATTCAATCAAAATTTAGAGTGTGCACTATCAGTTTTATAATATTAACTTTGTTGGTTTGAGTCTGTTGATATAATCTGAAGCTGTTTTTGCGCTGATGCCAGACTTCTCATTAATTTGTTATGAATAATTTTATCTTTGGTTTGCATCCATCAAGTTCCAAAAAAAAAAAAAAAGACAAAAAAAAAAAAAGACAAAAGACAAAATAATCAAATGACATGGAGAAACTTTCTTTTGTAAAGTATTTAATTAATTGGATCATCCAAAAAATAGTTATTACCACATGGTTATTAAAATATAAATCATTTCTTCATTGAATTTCCAGCAAAAATAAATATACTGTGATATAGATCATGACATAAAATTCCTCATACTGTGAAATAAGACTTTAGTGCTACCGCCCACCCCTAAAGCACTTAAATAAAACATTGATGGATTCATGTTGGCCCTCTGTCCATCAAGGCAATTATAACATAAAAGCGTCCGGAAAATATCTCCTACTGTGATGTCACAAGCGTTAACTGGCAATGAAAGAGCAAAGAAGGCCAGAACTGAATCCACTCTGATTTGCATATGAATGAGAGCCCATTACATTGAGCGTTCATTACATTATTTTAATGGCCTGACACATTCAGTCATGTTCTCGGTTAAAGCGAGGCTGAGCAGCATTACAGACTCTCTTTACCCAGGCAAGAGAGTACAGGTGAACAGATGAACCTCAGCCAGTGTGGTCCTGCTGTTCGGAATTTAGAATCACAAAGTTTGGTACATAAAGAGTGAACTTTAATTTAGAGGGGCCATTTCATGAATTGTTCTTGCTTCAATGAACTGTGTAGACATATTCTATTGCATCTCATTTTGAAACTAAACAGCAAATAGTCATTCAGAAACCATGAACACATTAACAAATTACGCTGATTAAGAATGTGCAATATATTGAATATTTACAGTCTATTTTTGATGACATAAAATGTACCAATGCAATGTCAATCGTCCTGTGAGTATGAGAACATTAAAGGATGAGTTCACCCAAAAATCTAAATTCAGTGACTGTTTACTCACCCCTGTGTTGTTATAAACCTATATGACTTACTTTCTTTTTCTTAACACAAAGGAAGAAATTGTGAAAAAAATGTGTGCTCAGTGATGTCATACAATGGCAGTTTATGGTGACTACCTCTTCAAGCTTCAAAAGAATGCAAAAGTATAATTCAGAAGTCTAATAAATTATTCCATGATACTCATGATTGTTATAAAAGCATACAATAACATTTGGTGAGAAACCGAAATCGAATGTTTTATTTAGTGAAAATGTTCACTGACCGTTGATCTCCTGTGCGCTTCCATGACAGGCCACGAGAGCAACAGTTACATTTACATTTACATTTATTCATTTGGCAGACGCTTTTATCCAAAGCGACTTACAAAAGAGGAAAACATAAGCGAATCATCTTAAGGAGACAGTGGTATGAAAAGTGCTGTATTACAAAATATCACTAGCATCATAATAGTATTCAAAACAGAATAAAGTGCAACAGGAATTATTTTTTTTTTTTTCTTATGACTGGTTAAGTGCTCATGGAACAGATGTGTTTTTAGTCGTTTTTTGAAGACAGAGAGTGAGTCAGCTTCACGGATGGAGTTGGGAATGTCGTTCCACCAACGTGGTACGATGAAGCTGAAAGTCCAGGAAAGTGTTTTGGTGCCTCTTTGTGTTGGTACAACAAGGCGACGTTCCTTAGCCGACCGCAGGCTTCTAGTGGGCGCGTAGATCTGCATAAATGATTTTAGGTATGCTGGAGCAGACCCAGTGACTGTTCTGTATGCCAGCATCAGAGCCTTGAATTTGATACATGCATCAACCGGCAGCCAGTGGAGAGAGACAAGGAGTGGTGTAACGTGCTCTCCTTGGTTCATTAAAGACCAGATGTGCTGCTGCATTCTGGATCATTTGCAGGGGTCTAATTGCACATGCAGGGAGGCCTGCAATGAGAGTGTTACAGTAGTCCAGTCTAGTTATGACAAGTGACTGGACAAGCAGTTGTGTGGCATGTTCAGAGAGGAAGGGTCTTATCTTCCTGATATTGTAGAGTGTAAATCTACATGATCTTGCAGTCTTTGAGATGTGGTCTGTGAAATTGAGTCTGTTGTCGATGGTTACCCCTAGATTTCTGACCGATTTGGAAGGCGTTACTGTAGTTTCACCCAGCTGCACAGTGATGTTGTGTTCAACAGCAGGGTTGGCTGGAAAGACAAGGAGTTCAGTCTTGGCTGGGTTGAGTTGCAGGTGGTGCTCCTTCATCCAGGCCGAGATGTCCGCCAGGCAGGCATAAATTCGAGCAGTCACTGTGGTGTCGCTGGGCTGGAAAGACAAGTAGAGTTGCGTGTCATCAGCGTAGCAGTGGTAAGAGAAACCATGTGCCTGCATGATGGGTCCCAGTGATGTTGTGTATATAGAGAAGAGAAGTGGCCCAAGCACTGATCCCTGACGTACCCCAGTAAGTAGCTGATGTGGCTTGGATACCTCACCTCTCCAGGCTACCTTGAAGGACCTACCTGAGAGATAGGAATTAAACCAGTCAATCACAGTTCCTGTGATGCCCAGCGAGGAGAGGGTAGAGAGTAAGATCTGATGTTTACATAGCCCCCTGACGACATTGGTGCGTTCAAGCGAAAACGTATTTTGTTTATCTAAAAACAGGTCCTCCACGGCGATAGCGACAACAGAACACAACACAGCTGCACACAAAACAGAGAACAGAACTTACTAAACATATCTGAAGAGTTTGTATTCAAAGAATTTATGCATTTCTATGCCCAGCATTATTTTTTTTATTTTTTTTAACAGATCACTCGGAACTCAAACAGAAACATACAGGAGGCTACAGGCAGCCACAGTCACACCATGTCCTAACCTGATGGCAAACAACATGTGTTAAAAGGTAAATTTTCTATGGTAATGAGTGTTTTTGTCCTAACCAGCAGTGAGGAGTGACGGTACATTCTATCGATCGCTTGTTTTCTGTTTTCGGCATCGTGTGGATAACTCTGTCCACTATGAACTGGCACCGGTCCAAAACTTAAGGCTGGGTATAGAAATGCATAAATTCTTCGACTACAAACTCTTCAGACATGTTTATTAAGTTCTGTTCTTTGTTTTGTGTGCAGCTGTGTTGTGTTCTGTTGTCGCTATCACTGTGGCAGACCTGTTTTTAGATAAACAAAGGAGCTTTCGCTTCTTTATTTTCACAATTTCTCCCTTTGTGAAAAGAAAAAGAAAGAAAGTCATATAGGGTTATAACAACACAGGGGTGAGTAAACAATGTCTGAATTTTCATTTTTGGTGAACTATCCCTTTAAGAAAGAGAAACAAAAATGCTAATAGAGTTAAGATGTTATCATGATTAATTGTCCGGCAAATCAGTTTTGACCTATTCATTTCAATGAATCAGTTCAAAACATTGATTCAGCTATTCGTCCAAGTGTGACATTTTAAATGTTTCCAAATGTTGCATACATGTTTATTTTAGTGAAGGATAGCGTAAAACATACCTTGATTATTCTTAACTAGATTTTCTACTTATTGTTCAAACATTTTTAATCTCCTTGACAACAATTACTACAATTACTGGTTAAGTGACTAAACTAATTGACTACAATGGCCCTCTACATTATGATTATCATTCATCTGTTTGCAAAAAAAAAAACAAAACAAAAAAAACACTTTGAAACCATTTCAAGGCAAATACATAAATATCAAGACTGAATCATCAAAAGATGAGAGAGTTTAGCTATAGTCAGCTATATCAACCAGTCCTACCTCCCATGTTTACATATTAACGCCTATTCAGTATTTGGAAACTTGACCCACCCGGGTAAATGACAGTGTGATGTGCGCCAGTACACAGGGGTTAGCCAATCATACTAGAGGTCAATAACATAAAGAAAGCTTAAAGGTACAGTAACAAAAAAGTCTGTTTAATTATGTCAGAGGGAGGATGGAAAATGGTCAAGAAAAATGAAATTACTTCAAGAAACCTTGACTAACATTATAAGTAGGTTTCAGGGGTTAAATAAAATGCAGAATGAAGAAACAATGAAGAAAATTGCACCTTTATAGAATGTTCCCTGTGCTGTGTTTAAAAATAAGCTGGTAGCTTACTGTATTAGTGACAAAAAGTACAGGCAATGTTAGGCACAATGTTAGCCTTTGTCACCCTTCACTTTCATTGCATGGAAATAAAAAAAGATGCAATAAAAGTGAATGGTGACTCAGGCTATCAGTCCCTAACACTCTGCCTACCATCTCCCTTTGTGTTTCACTGAAGAAGAAAAATCATAACTTTTTGTGGGTGAGTAAATGATGACACAATTTCCATTTATGGGGGAACTATTCATTCAAGAAGTAAGAAGGGTATGCTAAGGTAAACACTAATTGCTTCAGATGTAGAAAAGAAATAGTCAAGACTCTTCAAGAACTGTAACGACGTATCCTTTCCATTTCTCTTAGCAGCCTTATTACTGTGTTCGCCCAGTTCTAAACAAATACACACAAAACGTGGAATAAAGGATGTGTCAGCATGTTCTCCATACTTAAGAGTTCATTGGCTGGGAGAGGATGTCAAAGGACAGCTAATTGTACTGCTTTTGAAGGTCAGGGTAGTGTGTACGGTGGCTACAACACAGTCAAGCATTCAGAAGCACTGACCTTTGACCTCTCACCTTCACCAGTCACAATACATCCACACTTATGGGACATCCTCATTAAGATACTACCTATGTAGGAGTTGATTTAGAATACACAGACCCACTCACTCACTATATACATACAAATCACTTTCACTGAGCGATCAAACCTTTCTATTAAGTGCCTATGTAAACAATTAGTCATTTCAGAGTTTGTATATAATCTGGTAATAAAAAGCCAATCAAATTAAAACTTCTTTATTATATGAATGTTGTATTATTAATAATCATTAATAAAGATAATGATGGTGATTATGAAATGCATTGCTATTTTGTATATTACATGCCAAACTGAATTAAGCAAGTCATGTGCTTCCATAGATGACAATTACCATGTATACCGTTATGCTTATGCCAATATGATCACAAAGGAAGTTGGCATGTTTTTTCCAAGTTCCGGTAGCATAGCATCGGCCACATTCTGCCGTCTCACCGACAAGCGGCATCTCCTATCAGACATTTTTGCATCTGCTCCAGCATGTTTACCTTCCCCTGTAGTGTGACCGGAAGCTGGCCTGGATTCAGATCCCGTGTTTAAACTAGAAAGTTATTGCGTTGGCATAATCTGTGATGAGCTGGATCCGGAGGTTGAATTTTTCCCTCTAATATTATATTTTTACTCCATTGATGATTAGGTTTGGCGTTTGGGTTGGAGGATACAGTTTATAAAATATGCAATCCTCTTCACTGTATTACAGCCTGTGCAGCTGAAAAAAACTCGCTTCACAAATTGCTTTTGGCACTTTTCTGTGGACAATTCATTAGGAAAATGGAGCTCACACTGCCTACATGGCCAACAACACTTACCGCTTTGGCCAAAGAGATTTTAGCTAAAGTAAAGTCAAGCTACTGTTTCCGATTTCACTGTGAGATCTTCTTTTGCAATCTAAATGGCTCGCAAATAAATTTTTAAAATAAATTTGACAGTTACATACTGTATGTCTAACACCAGGGTTGGGAGGGTTACTTTTTAATGTAACATGTTACAGATTACTGATTACTTAACTATAAATGTAATCAGTTGTGTAATCCAGTTACAGAAATATGAAAGTAATGTAATCCGATTACTTTTCATTACTTTTGGATTACCACAAGGGCACATATTCAAATGAAGTCAAGATAAAATCAATATGATTTCTAAAACTTTAAATTATGCCTTGAATACAAACAGAACATGTTTGAGTAATATTATGAGTACTGTTATAGCTGTTATTTTATATAAGTAAAATAAACGTACACTGCACCCTACCAAGAAAACAGAAAATGTGCTGTTAATATAGAACATTAAAAAGTATTGTCTCCCCAATTTGGAATGCTCAATGCGCTCTAAGTCCTCGTGGTGGCGTAGTGACTCGCCTCAATCTGGGTGGCAGAGGATGATTCTCAGTTGCCTCCGCATCTGAGATGTCAATCTGCGCATCTTATCATGTGGCTTGTTGAGTGCGTTACTGCGGAGACATAGCGCGTGTGGAGGCTTCACGCTATTCTCCCCGGCATCCACACACAACTCACCACGCACCCCAACGAGAGTGAGAACCACATTATAGCGACCACGAGGATGTTTCCCCATGTGACTCTACCCTCCCTAGCAACCAGGCCAATCTGGTTGCTTAGGAGACCTGGTTGGAGTCACTCAGCATGCCCTGGATTCAAACTCGCGACTCCGGGTATGGCAGTCAGCGTCTTTACTCGCTGAGCTATCCAGGCTCCCCTTTAAAAAGTATTTTTAAAGAAATCAGGTGAATTCTCTGACGTGGGATGCTGGCTCGGCGGCCATGACATGGGACTCTGGCTCGGCAGCCATGACGTGGGACTCTGGCTCGGCGGCCTTGACGTGGGACTCTGACTCGCTATCTGCCTCCCCCGCAGTGAATGATGAACCACATATCAGTAGGGCAAGGTCGATATATTGAGTCAGGCTGTAGGTACTCCCACCGCCTGGCATCAGGGAGGAGATCACCTCATTCAGCCCAAAATGGAAACAGTCCTTGAGGGCAATCACATTAAAATCAACCCTGCAGTCAAGAGCACAAAAGTCCTCAACATATTCCTCAATGGAAAGGTTTTCCTGGCGTAGACAAAGTAGTTGAACTGCTGGGTTCATCTTGGTGGGTCGAGTATTCTGTAATGAGGCTGGCAACAGTTAGACGAAGAGACGATGACGATGAAGTGCGAAAAACCCAAGTGCAGTTTATTAACATGATGAATATCCCAAACATGAATCCAAATGTGAGAGCAAACATAAACATGAACACCTGGCCTGGCCTGGCCTGATGGAGGCTTTTCTTCATTTGACTACCATATGTAACATAATATATTTATCATATGACAATATCCTCCTCCCCTACCCAGTGCAGTTTACATTTCTGTCACAGAGAGTTGATTGCATAGGTACACTATTAGCTTGGGCATCCGTCATAATTTTAGAAAAATATACAGCATAAACTTTGACATGTTACTTGAGCATGTAATTTAAATGTCCTTTTTTCTCTCTGGACAATTAACTTTTTTTACTCGGTCAGAAGTTTACATGAATGACCAATTTACTTGTCCGGAGGACAAGCACATGACAGTGCTTATGTAATGAACTCAGGCTTGGTGGTGGGTTTGAATCCATTTGCAGAAGTTTAATATCCGAATCAACAAGCAAAGGGATGGTCAAAAAATACAGGCAAAAGTCGATGATCAAAAATAGACAGTCCAAATGGACAATCAAGACAAAATAAACAATCCAATAAATGTGAAGTCCAGTAAACAGGCAAAAGGTCATAACATGAAGCAATCACAATGGCAATGGAGAAAATGCTCGGAAAGGCAGGTAAGACTGGCAATACTTCGCAGAGTAACAATGGATAGGCATAGCTGTTTAAACATAGCAAACAGGAAATGACTGTAGAAGAAAATGGAGTGTGATCAGTATTCGGGTGAGGGCTCCCTCTGGTGGTTGGATGAAGCAGATGTTACAGCTTAATGTCGAGTCCTGCATTACTCCACAAGCCTGTCTAACACCCTGTCTACACTGGCACATCTGTTGACACTATGAGACGCTATGCGAACATTCTAAATCGCTTATTTGTTTTGTTGTCAGTAGTAGCGCTAGCATGTGCTGCGCAAAATGGAATGGGACACCCGTTTACTGCGGATGGAATTCTATTGCTTTTGATGTGACACGATGCAATGCGTACGGTGTAGACAGGGTGTAACTGTTAATTTAAGAAGTCTATTAAGTATATTTCATATGAGAGTAAATGGCTGTAAATAGTTGAGTAATTATGCAAACAATATTATTATTTTTTTATTTACTATTAGTTAATTTACAGTATCTGTACACTATTGTTTCTTGTTACAGGGGTGTAATGCCATTGTTTGGCACTATTCTCTATTTATCATTAGTCCCAATATTAAAGTACCAATAACTGCATAAGTAGAAAAGTGTAAATTTTGGTTAAAAATATCAGTCAAACCAATTATGGGTTTATCGCTATTTATGATAAGCCATATTACCATCTGTGCTGTGGTGTGGCTTAGAGTTTAGGAACTGATAACCCAAAGGTTATAGACAGGGTGTGAATTGCACAATGACCATCAGGGGGGTCCTCAAAGCAGGGGGTTCTGTGCTCTGTCCATGCACGAAATGAATGCGCGTCCTTGAAATGAGGAGATCGCTGTCTTTCATCAAGGTTAATAATCACCACCCATCCTAATTTACTGTCTAGGTATTCAAGACATTGCAGAATGGTTTAAAACATTAAGTATGTGCGATTCTGGCTGCCCGACAATGTATCTAGCCTGCAATCTGAGAAAGAGTCCCGAGATTTTTGGCTGAATCACACATACTTCTTAACAGTGTCCAATATTAACTTTATAAAACAGATCCAGCTCTACATTCTGATTGGATGAGCGCAAAAACGCACACCTGTGACTAATAGTTAGAGTTTGGGCCGGAAGTACCTTGTCCAACCAATAGCATAGCGGAGTGTTCTGGGAAACCTTCTTGAAAACAATCATTACTTTAGCAGTGATGCTAGAGGCTCAGAAATTACACACTTCACTTTTAAAGAAAGAGTTGGCCAATAAGGTTGCATAGCAAATGCAGAGACATAAATAGAGAGAGAATAGAGCAATTCCATATGTTTAATGTCCAGTGACCGGTTCAAAAATTAGCAGGTGTTTATCTCAACAGGGCAGCCAGACATATACATAATCCATTGAACTCAAATGCCTATTAAAAAGTGGTCCTCAGTTCCATTATAACATCATAAGCCTCAACTCCAATTGGGGGAAGCTAAACTCAGCAAAAAAGAAACGTCCTCTCAATTTCAACTGCTTTTATTTAAGCTTAACATGTGTAAATATTTGTATGAACATAAAAAGATTCAACAACTAAGACATAAACTGAACAAGTTTCAAAGACATGTGACTAACAGAAATGGAATAATGTGTCCCTGAACAAAGGGGAGGTCAAAATCAAAAGTAACAGTCAGTATCTGGTGTGGCCACCAGCTGCATTAAGTACTGCAGTGCATCTCATCCTCATGGACTGCACCAGATTTGCCAGTTCCTGCTGTGAGATGTTACCCCACTCTTCCACCATGGCACTTGCAAGTTCCCGGACATTTCTGGGGGGAATGGCCCTAGCCCTCACCCTCCGATCCAACAGGTCCCAGACATGCTCAATGGAATTGAGATCCGGGCTCTTTGCTGGCCATGGCAGAACACTGACATTCCTCTCTTGTAGGAAATCACGCACAGAACGAGCAGTATGGCTGGTGGCATTGTCATGCTGGAGGGTCATGTCAGGATGAGCCTGCAGGAAGGATACCACATGAGGGAGGATGATGTTTTCCCTGTAAGCATTGAGATTGCCTGCAATGACAACAAGTTTAGTCTGATGATGCTGTGACACACCGCCCCAGACCATGACAGATCCTCCACCTCCAAATTGATCCCGCTCCAGAGTACAGCCCTCGGTGTAACACTCATTCCTTCGACGATAAACACGAGTCCGACCATCACCCCTGGTGAGACAAAACCACGACTCATCAGTGAAGAGTACTTTTTGCCAGTCCTCTCTGGTCCAGCGAAGGTGGGTTTGTGCCCATAGGCGACATTGTTGCCGGTGATGTCTGGTAAGGACCTGCCTTACAACAGGCCTACAAGCCCTCATTCCAGCCTCTCTCAGCCTATTGCAGACAGTCTGAGCACTGATGGAGAGATTGTGCATTCCTGGTGTAACTTGGGCAGTTGTTGTTTCCATCCTGTACCTGTCCCGCAGGTGTGATATTCGGATGTACTGATCCTGTGCAGGTGTTGTTATACATAGTCTGCCACTGCGAGGATGATCGGCTGTCCTTCCTGTCTCCCTGTAGCGCTGTCTTAGGCGTCTCACAGTACGGACATTGCAATTTATTGCCCTGGCCACATTTGCAGTCCTCATACCTCCATGCAGAATGCCTAAGGCACGTTCATGCAGATGAGCAGGGACCCTGGGCATCTTTCTTTTAGTGTTTTTCAGAGTCAGTAAAAAGGTCTCTTTAGTGTCCTAAGTTTTTATAACTGTGACCTTAATTGCCTACCGTCTGTAAGCTGTTAGTTTCTTAACGACCATTCCACAGGTGCATGTTCATTAATTGTTTATGGTTCATTGAACAAGCATGGAAAACATTGTTTAAACCCTTTAAAATAAAGATCTGTAAAGTTATTTGGATTTTTACAAAATTATCTTTAAAATACTGTGTCCTGAAAAAGGGACGTTTCTGTTTTTGCTGAGTTTAGGTGTGAACAAAAGAAAAGACTTCCCTGCCCACAGCAAGATGGATTATGGTGATAGATGGAATGTGATGGAAAAACAAAAGCTTTAATAAGCATTGCATTGTGCGCAGGTCAAAGACAGCATCTTGGGAAGGAGGTCACCATTTCAAAAATGATTAACAACATTCCGCACAAATGCTTCCTTTCCTAAACACATGCGGCAGGCCGATCTCATTAATAGGGTGTAAGCGGTCAGCCAATGCCTGGAACTACATGAGGACAGCTGGCAGCATTGCACTGCAGTCTAGAGCTCTCACTGTTTGGGTGAGCAAGCTATCTTCATCTGCTTCCTGTCAAAACAGGAAATGACCAAATAGGAAATTGCTGTATTGATGTGTTGGCTGGAATCCTACTCTTGTTTTCACAGTCCTCAAAACAGTCATATAAAGGGTATAACCCATGGCAGGACACTCTATAATGTTATATTTGTCACTTCAACATAGAATTATTGGTCAGTCTGTTTCCCAGGAATTAATTTCTACCCTGAATAAAAAAAAATAAAAGAAAAAAGAAAAAATTAAAAAAAATAAACCTGGATTAGATACTCATAAGCCCCATTACTGATATATGTAAAGAGCAGACAAAGCCAAAAGCACAGGTAAAATATTAATTATGCAGTACCTTGAATGATAAACTCATGCAATAGTATATAATGCAACTCATACAACTCTTATTCTAAAAAGACAGCATATAAATCCAGCTACTCTACACTAGGGATGTTGAAAATACCAGTACTTCAGTAGTATCGGACCAAGTCAATAGTAAAATGAAAAATAAATGTAAGGATTTTCCTATAGTATCGAGAACCTTAACCCTAACTATATGTGTCACAATATTAGATCTGTTGAGAATTTTTTGTATGTTTTAATATTCATATTATTATTTAACTTTTACAAAAGGTGTGTTCAATAGTATATACATTGTTGCTGTGATATCAAAATTGGAATCAAAAATAGGGAAAATTCTGGTATTGACTTCTGAAATGTTGTTATCATGACAACCCTACTATAGACAGTAATAACCAGACAGACTGAGTGCCAAAACAAAAGAAAACACAGAACAATGCATACATGCACAAGTATGCTGGGAGTGTGAGCATGTGCTAAAGCATTCTAATGAATGTATTGTGCTGTCTGCATGTAAGGGTAGGGGGGTGGATCGGGGGGTGGTATTCACTTTGAAGGCCATAGTTCAGTGTTGACAGGAGTTCCTCCTCTCATCACACATGTTTTTTTTGGAAAAGTGTGCATTCCTTTCATGTGCTCAGGAAGCTGCTCACGAGGAGACACAACAAGCTCCTCACTCGCTCTCTGATCTTCACTGGTCCATTGTTCAAGAGTTAATTAACAATTGTACAGCACGGGAGTACATACACACGCCCCTCAAAAACAGACAACACTCAAAACACACACATTCTCAAAACAGATTCACTTTTCTATTTCTGCCCACACAGATTTACATTTTTTGATGCTTCTCTGTAGGCAAATATACAGTATATATATATATATATATATATATATATATATATATATTCTCAAGTTGTAAGTAGTTCTTGCCCCTTCCAAACTGGCAGTCACAGTGCTAGGGTGTTTTGCATGGTTTTCAGGGCATTGCTAGGTGGTTGCTAGGATGTTCTGAGTGGTTTCTCAGTACTTACATGGCGAATCAAATGATATTCTTGTCCCTAGATATGGCTCGAGTCCTTCACCTGTTTTATCATCTGCCAGATGAAAATCATAATTCAGAGTGCTTAAAAATGTAAAAGCACACCTCTTCTCAACAAGCAGCATGATTTGAGAAATCATTCATCTCCGCAGAACTAACGATGTGGTGCAAGGTACACACCAAAGTTACGATTAGGGATTAAACCTTAAGGCCACGTTAACACTTACACATTGTTGGTTCAATAACACGATGATTTAGCTATGTTTTGCTTTCAAAAACATTCTCTAGTACTGTGTATTTTGGAAAACAATGATGTTAGGTAACTGATATCGAAGTTTTCAACCGAAAACGTATTAGTGCGGCCAAAGTATGAGCAATAGTGATAGTGATACTTGTCTTAATAAATCTAGTAGAGTATATGAATTGAATAGAAATATGAATTTATTTATTTATTATTCAAAGTGAATATCCATGCAAATAGGGCACCAATGGATATAGCCAATCTCTGCCAATCATATTGCTCATATTGTCCCATACAATGCCAGCTTTCTTAGCACCACCCCCACTGCATACCTTTGTGCTTGCAAAACCAATATATGTGCAAATATGTGCAGTTGAACATTAAAAGTGTTCCCTATCTGTCACTCACTCGACGTTGTGTCGATGTAGTGACACTAGGGGTCACTCTTGGGAGCCCTGAACACCTCTGCTTTTTGAAAAAAGGCCAATGGGAATTGGCGAGTGGAATTTGCATGCCACTCCCCTGGACATATGGGTATAAAAGGAGCTGGTATGCAACCACTTATTCAGCTTTTCTCTTCGGAGCCGAGCGGTTGCATTCAGTGCACCCTTGGAGTGCAGAGAACGCCCCTGGGCGCTTCGGCAGAGCAAAAGAGTATATTCTAAAAGAGTATATTTTCTTTCTAAAAGAGCGGCACACACGCAAACGTCTTTTTAAAGATATCTTTCCGTTTGTGTGTTATTTCTGATTGCGGTCATTATTACTCCGCTTCTGACGGCCACGATCGCTGTCTTACGTGTCTGGGCGCTGCCCACGTGGAGACATAATTCGTGGATGGGTCTTGTCCTCATTGCGTGAACATGACCATGGCAACATTATGGTCGCGGCTTGCATTCGTAAGAAAGCAAGCCACCCCAGCGGCTCCCCGCCTCGGTCCTTCTACCTATGGGTATGAGGCCATACCGGTTAGCACTGGGGGCGTTTTGGGGGACCTCAGTGGGAGCACCTCCACCGGGTAAACCCCCACGGACATCCCATTCCCCAGCATGCTCGCTTGCCCCGGTCGGGCTCTTGGATGAGACCGCCGGCTTGTCTCATGGCGAGTTCGACCTCTTATTCGGAGCCCTGGAAGACGATGAGTTATTGAGCGCAGCATCGGAAAGCGGGCTCGTCCACTCTGACGTGGACTCCTCGGCTGGGCTCCCTCCTTCGGGTGTGGTCACCCAGTCTCAGGCCGACGCGGAGATGACGGACATGCTTTCCCAGGCAGCTGCGAGCGTCGGGCTAGAGTGGAACACTCCACTCTACCCTGAACCCTCGCGGCATGATGATTGGTTCCTGGACCTAGAGTGCCGCTCACGGCCGCACCCCACCCAAATCCCTTTCTTCCCGGAAGCGCATGAGGAGCTGACAAGATCGTGGGGGTCACCTTTTACAGCCCGATCCCGATATTTCAGCTCCCCCGCTCTCACTACCCTCAATGGTTCCCTTGTGCCCGCAGAGAGCCGCCACACGAAGCTCCCATCCAGGGCCTGTAGGTTTACGTTGTCCCTGATGGCTAAGGCCTATGGTGCCGCTGGACAAGCCGCCTCCGCCCTGCAGGCCATGGCTCTCCTGCAAGTTCACCAAACCAAGGTGCTAAAAGAGCTGCACGAGGCTAGTTCTGACCCGGGATTGATGCAAGAACTGCGCTCGGCGACCGACCTCGCTCTCTGGGTGACAAAGGTCATGGCGCGGTCTCTCAAGCAGGTGATGTCCACCCTGGTGGTTCAGGAGTGCCACCTTTGGCTCAACCTGGTCGAGATGAGAGAGGCCGACAAGGCACGGTTCCTTGACACCCCATCTCCCAGGTAGGCCTATTCAGTGACACCATCAAGGACTTTGCCCAGCAGTTCTCAGCGGTGAAGCAGCAGACGGAGGCCATTCAACACATCCTGCCCTGCCACGGCTCAAGACCCTGCACCCTGTCTGCTCATCGCCAAGGGCGTCCTCCTGCAGCAACAGCACCGGCTCTGCTGCAGCCCACCCCCACGGCCTGGCCCCAGCGTGGAGCCAACCGTAGGAAGTAGACACCACCCATCTCACGGCCAGCCGCCAAGAACCCTAGGAAGGCTTCGAATTGCCCCTGAGATGGGCGACCCAGGGACGAGGAGATCCGTTTCTACGGAGCTGGTAGACAGACCACTCCATCCCCCGGTGGAGGACCGGAAGTAGAAACTTTTGTTTCATTTTTCGCCGCAAGCCCAAGAGGCTGCAGTACCCAAAACTTCAACAAAAGAGTGGTTTACTTGTTCTCTGGGTCATATGTGGGTCAACCCGTCGCGATGGCTGACCCGGACCATCCAACTCGACTACGTGATTCATTTCGCCAGGCACCCGCCCAGGTTCAGTGGCGTCCGCTTCACCTCGGTGAAGGGCGAGCCCGCAGCTGCGTTGGCACATCAACTGCCTCGAGTTGTTGGCAGTACTTCTCGCCCTGTGGAGGTTCCGCCATTGATCCAGGGCAAGCACATGTTGGTCTGGATGGACAACACGGCGATGGTAGCGTACATCAACCATCAAGGCAGTCTACGCTCCCGTTGCATGTCACAACTCGCCCGCCGTCTCCTCCTCTGGAGTCAGCAGTGCCTCAAGCCACTATGAGCCACTCACATCCCGGGCGACCTCAGCACCGCAGCGGATGCGCTGTCACGACACGTTACGCTCAAGGGAGAGTGGAGACTACACCCCCAGGTAGTCCAGCTGATTTTGAGTCGATTTGGTCAAGCACAGGTAGACCTGTTTGCTTCCTGGGAATCCTCCCACTGCCCGCTTTGGTACGCTCTGACTGAGGCACTCCTCGGTATAGACGTGCTGGCACACAGCTGGCCCCCTGGACTATGCAAATATGCATTTCCCCCAGTGAGCCTACTTGCACAGACCCTGTGCAAGGTCAGGGAGGATGAGGAGCAGGTCATCCTAGTAGTACTGGCCCACCCAGATTTGGTTCTCGGACCTCACACTCCTCGCAACAGCACCACCCCCCCCCCCCCGGTGAATTCCCATGAGGAAGGACCTTCTTTCTGGCACCCACGACCAGACCTCTGGAATCTCCATGTCTGGCCCTTGGACGGGATGTGGAAGACCTAAGTAGCCTACCACCCGCAGTGGTAGACACGATCACTCAGGCTAGGGCTCCCTCTATGAGGCACCTGTATGCTTTGAAGTGGCATCTGTTCACTAAGTGGTGTTCTTCCTGATGCGAAGACCCCCAGAGATGCACAGTCGGATTGGAGCTTCCTGCAGGAGAGGCTGGAGGGGTGGCTGTCCCCCTCCACCTTGAAGGTGTATGACACAGTGGACGGTAAGTCCTTAGGGAAGCACGACCTGATCAACAGTTTCCTGAGAGGCGCTAGGAGGTTGAATCCCTCCAGACCGCATCTTATCCCCTCATGGGACCTTTCTGTAGTCCTTCGGAGTCTACGGGGAGCCCCCTTCGAGCCCCTGGAGTCAGCTGAGCTTAAGGCACTCTCTTTGAAGACTGCCCTCCTGACTGCGCTCACTTCCATCAAGAGGATAGGGGACCTGCAGGCATTCTCTGTCAGTGAAACGTGCCTGGAGTTCGGTCCGGGCTACTCTCACGTGATCCTGAGACCCCAACCCCGGCTATGTGCCCAAGGTTCCCACGACCCCGTTTAGGGATCAGGTGGTGAACCTGCAAGTGCTGTCCCAGGAGGAGGCAGACCCAGCTTTGGCGTTGCTGTGTCTGGTGCATGCTTTACGCATCTATTTGGATCGCACACAGAGCTTTAGAAGCTCTGAGAAGCTCTTTGTCTGCTTTGGTGGACAACCAAAAGGAAGCGCTGTCTCCAAACAGAGGATCGCCCACTGGGTCATTGACACCATCATGATGGCATATCATGCTCAGGATGTGCTGCCCCCCTGTGGCACTACGAGCCCACTCTACTAGGAGTGTAGTGGCCTCCTGGGCCCTGACCAGTGGCGCCTCTTTGGCAGACATCTGCAGAGCAGCGGGCTGGGCAACACTCAACACATATGCGAGGTTCTACAGTCTCCTGGTTGAGCCGGTTTCGTCCCATGTGTTGTCAGGTCCGAACAGGTAAGTTCCGGGACAGCTGGCTGGGTGTACCGCTTGCGTATAGCGCCTTTCCCCTCCCATGAGGTGAAGACGTGTGCCTTTGACTCCCATTCGTGTTCACAAGTTGTGATCCCTGGATGACTTTCCTCCTTAGCCCTGTGGCAGAAGAGTTTGCAGAGAAACTCGCTGCCAGCCCAATAACTGTGCTAACTAAACCCTGTACTGGGGTAGGTGCTCCACATGCACTGGTTCCCCATAGGTGACCCCATGTGATATATCTTCCGCATAATCGTTTCCCTGTCGGTAAACTGCGTCTTCCTTGGGCAGAGGCCCCTCTGCCCCCAGTCACCATGCTTGTAGAAACTCCTCCCCCCTCGGATAGGACCTACCATGTGACTTCTCCACATGACATACTTCCGACAAAGCTCGGCAAGACCATGTGACATATTTCCACTCAAAATAAGAGTGACCCCTAGTGTCACTACATCGACACAACGTCTTGTTCCCTCCATCAGGGAACGGAGGTTACGAAAGTAACCAGGACATTTTATGATGCACTAGATACTTGGACATGCAGTGGGCATCAGACGTGCCCACCCTTGGATGTGTTTCCCACAACCAGCAGACCTCCAGGACAGAGCAGCAAATAGGGGGAGGAGAGATAGAATTTAGCATATAGAGTCAGACAATTTGGCTGGACAGTGCTCCCTGCAAACGTCCCATCCCCTGAAGGCAGAACCATCAAATGCAGCAGGAATCTGACTAAGGTTGTACAAACAGATGCACCTTCCTCCACTGAGGTGGAAAGGATTTCAGTGGCACAGACGTGGTGGGTGTTGACCTCAATGTATGTTCAAAGGCATTCCATTCCAAAAACATACAAAATTACTTCAGAAATCATGTTTAGGAATAACAAGTTATGCTGCATTCAGGTAATGTTGAAATTAACATAAGTATGAGATGACAACTTAGAGAGGTCTCCACTCAAACAAAGCCTAAAAACAAAGAACTGTGGCAAGTTCTCCAAGATGCTTGGAACAACCTTTCTGCCAAAAACCAGAGATTATTTAACAGCGATGGGCCACTTCTATTTAAATGAGTGAGAGAAATTGGAATGCTCAACCAAGGAGCTCTGTTTTTAAGGCATAGGGTGGGTCAACCAAAGACAGTTTTTTTTTTAATGTTTATTGCACTTTGTGTGACGATAATTGATATTTTAAATTATTTTTGAAAACATCCTTACAACAGTATACACCATTTTATATATATATATATATATATATATATATATATATATATATATATATATATATATATATATATATATATATATATATGTATACTATATTTATATATACAACAGGGTTTCTGTTAGCCGGTAATTACCGGTTTTTGACCGTTAAAATGTCCTGATGTTCGACACAATAAAAATATTAACATGAAGCATCAGCAGCCTCTTTAGTTCATGCCACAAGTGTACAGCGTGATGCCATCCCAATGATCATAGAGGTTTTAACTTTCCTGTAGCTTGAGAATTCTTAATCTGCGAGTGCAACACGTTGTATTCCACACATTGGCAAAAGCAGCTTGCTTTACTGCCTTATTCCCGCATCTTGTGTGCCCGCAGGCAGAAGCTTCTCATTTCAGAATCGCATTAAAACAGCCTTGTGTTTCCATCTTCAGGAGAAGGACGCCATGGGCTTATGTGAAACACTGGACACATTTGACTTCACATTCGGCAGCAAAATACTTTTGTGCTGCTATGAAAAATCGAAGGAAACAGTCATAATAAAAAAAGATAAGGAAATTAGTCAAGGTTAGAAATTATAAGAAATTAAATTATATAAGCTAACGATTTGTTATTTTCTATTTCATTGTAAACAAAAAGCTATAGTTTCTTTTCTGTTTTTTTTTTATTTTATTTTATTTGTTTTGCTTTGCATTTGAAAAGCGTTTTTGAATTAGACATTAATTCCATGACGTTTTTTTATTTTTTTATTTAAAAACATTTTTTTTTTATGTAAAAGCAGCTCTAATGAACAAACATTAATCGTTCATTTGAATTGATTGTTAAAAATAGCACAAAATAAACACCGAAATGAGATGACCTATTTTTTACAATTTGTCCAGCAAACTTTATCGTTCCTGGACATGTTGGCCGGAACCAACATTTCTTAGCAGAAACTCTGATATACAGTACTGTGCAAAAGTTTTAGGTACTTGCATAGTGAGATGTCTTCAAAAATAATGCCATAAATAGCTTTCATTTATCAATTAATGTCATACAAAGTCCAGTATACATAAAAAAAAAGCTAAATCAATATTTGGTGTGTCACCTTTGCCTTCAAAACAGCACCAATTCTCCTAGGTATATCTGCACACCTTTTTCTTGGTTGTTGGCAGATTCTCTGAGAATTCGCCGCAATTCTTCTATCAATTTAGGCTGTGTCAATTGCTTCTGTCTCTTCATGTAATCCCAGACTGACTTGATGTTCAGAGGGGGGCACTGTGGGGGCCATGCCATCTGTTGCAGGCTTTCCTGTTCTTCTATTCTATTCTATTTTCAAAAGGAATGTTTGGAAGTCTAAAACTGATATTTCCTTTTGACACGTTAAACCTGAAGATATAAATAACCACACAGTACTGTATATATATATATATATATATATATATATATACCTTTAACTGTTAAAGCTGCTGCCATTTTCATGGTTTTTCATAAACACATAGTACTCTGTATACGTTTATATATTGTATATATACACATTCACTGAAAACATTATTAGGAACACCTGTACATCTAATTATTCATGTGATTATCTAATCAGCTGGTCATGTGGCAGCAGTGCAAAGCATAAAATCATGCAGATACGGGTCAGGAGCTTCAGTTAATGTTCACATCAACCATCAGAATGGGGAAAAAATTTGATATCAGTGATTTCGACCATGGCATGATTGTTGGTGCCAGATGGGCTGGTTTGAGTATTTCTGTAACTGCTGATCTCCTGGGATTCATCCTGGGAAATCACTGAGATCACATTCTTCCCCATTCTGATGGCTGATGTGAACATTAACTGAAGCTCCTGACCCATAGCTACATGATTTTATAAATTACACTGCTGCCACACGATTGGCTGATTAGATTTTTCCATGAATAAGATGTACAAGTGTTCCTAATAAAGTGGCCACTGAGTGTATATACTGTAAATATATATATAGTAGTGTGTGTGTGTGTGTGTGTGTGTGTGTGTGTGTGTGTGTGTACACCTTTAACTGTTGAGGCTGCTGCCATTTTCATAGTTTTTCATTAAAAAAAAAAACAAAAAAAAATAGAATTTGTAACTTTTACTGTCCGATCACTTTGTAAAAATGTTTTGTCAAGTAAAAAACATTCTTCATGTGATAACTCAAATATATGATTTAATATGGCTGAATAAACCTGACTACATCAGGTTACACCAGTGAAAGTCATTTTTAAGGGTCAAAATGTTCACTTTTTAACAGTGTAGGGAGAGGTTGCTAAGGCGTGTTAGTCTTTCTGATTACTTCGAAAACATCTTTAAAGATGAAAAACCCTGCTAAATATAACTGGGCATATTTGTTATAGCACAGACACACACACAAAAAAGAGAGAGCTGATTAAGTGCATTTCCCGGGAACATAAAAGAGTGACAGAGCTCTGTCAACGGTTTCTGGCTCAGACAGTGTGGGAAAGTAGTTACAAAGTTGCTCCACACCACCCATTTCCCTGTTAGTAGCTGTACAACAACATAACAGCTGGGCATTAATAGCTGCATCACTGATAATTAAACTCCTCCTTTCATGAAAAGACCACAGGACTAACACGTAACTTGTAACTGCTCTCAGGCTGAGACTTCACAGTCTAGTGTAGAAATCCTGGCTACACTGGTTAAGCATGCAAGAGTGAAGACCTTTTACACAGCAGACCGGAGAATGCTTGATGTCAGTAGGTAAGACCACAGTGGGGCTCATAAAAGGAGGTGTGAGGTGAAATAGCTGACACACTGCAGGAGTACAACACAAGCTCTCCGGCAGGATGCTGCCATTCTGAAATCATAAAAGCCTGCCAAAGTAGCTTAAGGCTTGGAGGATAGTGCCATTGTGACAATATAAAAGGAGCTATGGTAACAGATGAAGCACAGAGACACTTATGTTGTGACATCATTAGCATGGCCAAGGTAACAGACTGAGTTATACAGAACAGTAGCAAGATAGGTAATTACAGGTCCACCACAGGATTACTTTGACACCATAAATGGGCCAAAGTTTTCAGAGACGTTATGTGTTGAATCTATTGTGACATCTCATGGTGCTAATTATCAAGATCAGTACGGAAGAACAAACCAGTGCAATGGCAACTATAGGTGGCACTGAAGATCCTAACACCAGTGTTTGCGGAGTAAACAGCTTCAAGTAGTGACACTACTAGCTTAACTACATTTTTGTGTCAGTAGCTCAGATGTTTTAAAAAAACATTTTTTATTTTTTTTTCAATAACAAGCTAGTATTTCTAACAAGCAGTGGGTGTGGGTGAGAAACAGATCAATATTTAAGTCCTTTTTTACTATAAATCTTCACTTTCACTTTCACATGATTTTGGCGATTCACATGCTTTGTGCATAACGCCCCTACTGGGCAAGGAGGAGCATTTATAATAAAAAGGACTTAAATATTGATCTGTTTCTCACCCACACGTATCATATCGCTTCTGAAGACATGTATTTAACCACTGGAGTTTTCTTTTATGCTGCCTTTATATGCTTTTTGGACCTTCAAAGTTCTGGCCACAATTCACTTGCATTGTATGGACCTACAGAGCTGAAATATTCTTCTAAAAATCCACATTTGTGTTTTTTTTGTGCAGAAGAAAGAAAGTCAAACACATCTGGGATGGCATAAGGGTGATTATATAGTGATAGAATTTTCATTTTTGGGTGAACTTTCGCTACTCACACGCAGCACAAAGGAGACTAAACTCGCAACTGATTTCAATGCAGGTGAGAGGAACGACTCAATACTCTAATCAGCATAAATAAACATAGCACACATTTTGTGTAAAATAGTCAGCTATTTTTTAACTTTTTATAATATATATATATATATATATATATATACACACTTTCCAGCATTGAATGGATTATATTTATACTCAAAATGTATCTCGATTCGTCTGCCATTTTGGACTACCTTTTCAAAAGTGTAGCTTGACTGTAGCTGAACTAATTTAAAATTATGAGTATCTTGTAGCTTGACAGACTAGTTTCAACATTGCTTCCCCAAATCTGGCTACAGTCTTCAATTGTTGGAAAAGTTTCTTGACTCAGGATAAATGTTAAAGTTAAAGACGTGGTGTTTGACTGATATTAGATGTAGAGCAGAATTTTATCACCGGGTTTTATCACAGAATATTCAAAAGTACAAAACTACAATGACTGGTTTAGGAAAATCTCTTTGTCATATATACAGTAATCTGTGACCTACCCTTGCCTCCTAGGGGAAAACAAAATTAGGGCAAATATCTGGCACTATGACAATACCCCAAACACACCTCAAAGACCTACTAGTGATTCATTTTTCCAACTGTCATCTTCTCTCATCAAGGTTCAAAGAACATTTATAAGTGATTATAATAAAGTGTGATCATTTACCATGTTACAAATAATCTTAAAGTATCAAAGTTTTACACGTTCTTCATATAAAATAGATAAAGACACATTAGATGAAAGAACAGAGTGATGGTAAACACAACAAGAAAGCATAATTAGCAGTTATCTGTTCTTTGTCATGAAAAGTCTGTTTATGTGAGAAATGTGAGAAAAGAAGCCAGATATAATAAAATTACAAGCCCATAAAATTTAGATTAGAATATACTGACATGAAGCCTGGATTTTATCAAATAACAACAGTAAGGTCAGAAACAGACACAACACAAGTACACAGACTAATGCTTGGCTAACAAATTGCAAGTACACTGTCCCATTGTACATAACATGCATTCTGTATAATTGTGGTGGTAACGATCCCCAGTACTCAAGGGGGCGATAGAGTTACCTTTAAATTAAGCTGTCGATTTAATGCGTTATTTTTGATTAAATACGATTATTATGTACAAAAAAATCATGTATTAAAAAAAAAATTCAATTAATCATAACCCCTGACAGTACATAAATTCCGTAATAAGGGATTTAACAAAGGCTTCATATTTTGTGACTCACAGTCAGCTGGGGGCAGACAGCACAACCCCAGACGTACAGGCAATGTGCAGCTTTAAAGGTTAAAGATTTCAGAATGCAATGATGTGTGAAATTTAGCATATATAGCTCGAAGTGTCTGCATTCACATACAGTACTTGCATAGAGTGTGTTTCGGTCCTAATTTTGATAATTTTGCTAATTGCTAATGCTAACCTGTGGCAGGTGGTATTAAAGGGGAGGGGCATTTCATTCTAGACAGAAGTTTATTGGACAAAAATATGTATATGCAAGCAACATTAGACCATGTTTTTGGGCCATTTTCCAGAAAGAGAAAGATTGTAAATTTCAAATGTGTGTATCTGCTATAAACCTCCTTTTAGGAGTACACTAGCATATAGATAGCATCAAGCTAGTCTCAAAGCTAATAGACATTGGCTAATGTTGACTTGTCTAAAATCCTGTGCTGACCAGCTGACACCCATCGTCACACAGATCTTCAATAGATCACTGGAGCAGTGTGAAGTTCCCTGTTTCTTCAAATGCTCCACCATCATCCCTATCCCAAAGAAACCCAAAATCACAGGACTTAATGACTACAGACCCGTCGCTCTGACGTCCGTGGTCATGAAGTCATTTGAGAGACTGGGGTTGGCCCACCTGAAGGACATCACTGGACCCTTTCTGGATCCCCTTCAATTTGCTTATCAAGCAAACAGGTCTGTGGATGATGCAGTCAACATGGGATTGCATCATATCCTGCAACATCTGGACAGACCAGGGACATATGCAAGTATCCTTTTTGTGAACTTCAGTTTGGCTTTCAACACCATCATCCCAGATATTCTCCGGACTCAATTAAACCAGCTCTCTGTTCCCACCTCTATCTGTCATTGGATCACCAGCTTTCTGACAGACAGGCAGCAGCTAGTGTGAATGGGAAAATTCACTTCCAGCACCTGTATGATCAGCACTGGTTTCCCCCAAGGATGTGTGCTCTCCCCACTACTCTTCTCCCTGTACACAAATAACTGCAGATGACACTACTGTCATCGGCCTCATCCAGGATGACAATGAGTCTGCATACAGAAGGGAGGTTGAACAGCTGGCTGTCTGGTGCAATCAAAACATCCTGGAGCTGAACACACTTAAAACAGTGGAGATGATAGTGGACTTTAGGAGGAACACCACAACACTGACCCCGCTCACCGTTCTGAACAGTACTGTGGCAGCAGTGGAGTCATTCAGGTTCCTGGGCATTACCATCTCACAGGACCCGAAGTGGGAGTCCCACATTGACTCCACTGTGAAAAAGGCCTAGCAGAGGTTGTACTTCCTTCGCCAGTTGAGGAAGTTCAACCTGCCACAGGCGCTGCTGATACAGTTCTACTCAGCAGTCACTGAGTCTGTCCTCTGCTCTTCAGTAACTGTCTGATTTGGTGCAGCTACGAAATCGGATACCAGAAGACTACAAAGGACAGTTCAGACTGCTGAGAGGATTATTGGTTGCCCCCTGCCCTCCCTTCAAGAACTGTACACTTCCAGAGTGAGGAAAAGGGCTAGAAATATCACTCTGGACCCCACTCACCCAGCCCACTACCTTTTTGAACTGTTGTCTTCTGGCCGGCACTACAGAACACTGAGCACCAGAACTGTCAGGCACATGAACAGATTTTTTTCCCTCAGGCAATCCATCTCATGAACAGTTAAAACTGCCCCATTGAGGAATAAATATTATATAAATATAATAGTCTATTTATATTTATCCAACATTTCCTACCTCTTCTGCCATTACATTCACTTGCACTATCTGTATATAACAGATTTGTATTTGTACATACTGTATAAACATTTGTCTTATTGTGTATTTCTATATATACTTATATTTTCTATTCACTTTTTATTTTAGTCTATTTTTATTATCTCTGTCTTGTTGTATTGTTTGTGCACTGGAAGCTTCTATCACCAAGACAAATTCCTTGTATGTGTAAGCATACTTGGCAATAAAGCTCATTCTGATTCTGAAGTTGCCTTAATGTGCTATTGGAATTGTCCTACTTCCTACTTCTGAAGTCGTAATAATGAGTGTCACATTCAAGTTCTTTGTTGTCATAAAGAATAGGAAACATAGGGGACAGCAGGTTCATTCTTGCATGTTTCTTGGGGAACTTTAATTTGGAGACATTTTGGTCAAATACATGCTATTTTCTCTGTGTAAAAATTTACAATATGCATCAAATGGTTACTGATATACATAAATGTATATGACTGAAATGGCAAGCACAAACAACATAGCTACATTTAGAAAAATGGTTCAATTGTTTTTTGCTGGTTTGATCCCTGCAAGAAGCAAACCTTGGGATATTACAATTGCCTTTGACCCAATTACCCCCATACTTCTCCTGATGGACCCAGAGGAAAATTTCAGTCAGAATATCAATGCTACCGAGGCTAAACATTTGAGATATTAAAGAGATCTAATTTGTGATTTTTCTTTGCTGTGGTGACTGTCCCTATAGTAAATGGTGCAATTAAAAATAAATCAACCTGGTCTCATAGAATCACACTACTATGCCTACATTTTTGCAAAATTATTTTTACAAGGCTCATTGACATTGACTACAACAACCATGACTTTTATTCACTTTCACACAAATCAGCACATTATCAGTTCTTAAATGTACTTTAAGCTCTGTTCCTCACCCAATGCTATCTTATGACATCAAAACACTTTTACTATCACACATGACTTGTAGGCATTATATTTTAACCTTTGTATTACATAACCAATTAGATGTACAAGCTCATTCAAGCACATTCCAGTTGCCCGGTAGCTCAATTGATAGTGTTGCATTTGCAATGCAATCGACCAGGGTGTCAGTCCAGAAAGCCACAAAAAATTAGATTGTTGTTTCAGCAATTGTGGTTTTTATCTCACATTTGCTTTTTATGACACTGTCGGTTGGGTTTAGGTTTTTAGTTTTAGGGTAGGGAGGTACCTTTTGTTGATTTTTAATCTCATTAGAGCATTAACCTTACAAATCTTATCTCTTTGGGAAACATTTAATTCCCCTGTAGCATCACACAGTTGACTTTTAACCTAAGAATTGCTGTGATTTGTGTAATGAACCAAGCAATGTCATTTTGCAAAAATGGCACCATAGTCACGTTATTTGCATGAGATCAGGCTGAAATAAATTCCATCAGCACTGATCATGTAACAATAAGTTTTCTATTCTATTCTCTTCAGACACATTATTATTTGAAGCTTGTAAAGCAGACAGATATGAAGTGCTTTAAATAATGCAATTTACTATTTCCTGCTCTGCAAGTTCACTCAGTCTACTCTGACAGTCTGCTGATCAGCTGATGGCCAGATGTCTTCAGATCTAGATATTCAAAGCCAGTGTGGGAGGCCACATGCTTATTTCTTATCTGCTAGCCTGCAGCCAGCCTGGCATTTAGTCTAATCGCAGGCAGGGCTGGAAAGAGAGAGGAATGACAGAATGGCAATTATGTTGGTTGGAACATTCCTGGATGTTCTTTTTCCATACAAACTCAGATTGTGGCAATCTGTCCAACAAAACATGCACCAATACTCTCATGTATATACGAACACACACAACCTCGGCTAAAGCCCCCTTCTGCCTGTTTCCTGTGTCACACCCTACAACATTGTGAAGTTTCCTCCTGTTGTTGCCAGCCTGGGACAAAATGCAGAAAGAGAGAAGGGATGGCTGTGAACTTTTCCACATTCATTCTTTTCACATTTTTTGGTACTCCCTTGATGGTGACTTAGAACAGATATATGGCTTATTTGAATATTAGAAGCTATACTGGCCTCAAACATGTTTGGACACTTAAGCCGCACTTAAAAATGTATTAATGTCATTACATTAAATAACAAAATATTAAGTCACATTTATTTTAAAAGAAGACAAAAGTATTTGGACACGTAAGTATACAGTATAGTATAATATAGTTAGTGTGATGTACTGCACCTGTGGTTACTCTGCTAGGACACCTGTGCGAACTTGTGGGAAACTACATTCACTAAAAATGACATTGGGACCAGTTGGTTAAAAGTAATTGGAAAAAGTGGCTGAGAACATTTTAATTAGCTCTGAAAAAAAAAAAAAAAAAAAAAAAAAAAAAAATGTATTCAGTTAGCCTCTGCCTTACCAAATAAACATCACTAGATAAACTTGACCAGAGGTTAAACTGAAAGAAATAGTGCTAATCTTGCAAACAAAACCACTCACACCAGCTCAAAAAGCCCCTCTATATGAATGAGAAAGCTTTTAAAAGAGTAGTCCATATGCCTCTAGAGGACATAAGAGGAACTTCATTGTGCTTACGATGCAAAATCCACCTCCTGAGTAGAGATCGACTGTTATCGATGTTTTGCAACCGATACGATACTGATTATTTGTATGTTTGCATGTCTGATAACCGATATGCAGAATTTTAATTAATTAATGTTTTCTTTATATTATAAAAGTTAAAAATAGAGCTTGCACTCAATTAGGAAAAATCTCACATGAATTTATTTATTTATTAAGAGGACCCAACAGAGAAGAAATGTGCAAAATGTTATATTACAACTACAATAGTCATGTTTTTATATAACAATAACAACAGCAGCAGCAACAACAACATCAATCAAAAATTAAAAAAGGAAAAATTAATGTTTGTTTTCAAATAGAGAACATAAACGACAAGGGAGTCTACCAACTTTGCATAAGTGTAACCTTCCATTTTAAACTACAGTTGTAAACGGTTTAGGTGTTGTTTAACAGACCAAAGGGGCAAATGGTTTGCTGGAATATGTATACATTCTCAGGAAAGTGAAAAACAGTAAATACATTTTTGCGATTACAGAGTCCATCCCGAATGGCATCAGAATTATTAAAAATGCCTTTGTTGGTCTAAATTATAGCAGCTGCCTAATGAAATACCTGCAGAAAAAGCGGTATTTTTTGTGTTTTACAATGAGCGGTGCGTCTGGAGACTATCTGGCAGCAAATGACATGCAAATCTCATCAACGCTCATTGTCACCTGACACAAAGCAATTTCAGACACGTTTATTGTGTTTATTGTGACACAAGTATTTTGCCCCATGAATTTCTATGCGTTTACGCAAAAATTATACTCGAGCAGTGTCCCGGAGATAATACATTAATTTCCACAGAGCTGTAATTACGTAGATGATGAGTCATAGCGAAATACAGTGAAATAGTATATGTTAATATCATTTAGGAAATTGGATCTTGTTTAAAGCAGCTGGCAACATACGACAGGGATTCTGTCGGAACATGCCCGAGCATCAGTCTGGTGAACGGCAACTTTCCCAGACTAATGAGCACAGCAACAGAGAATTAAATTAAACCGTTATGGAGAAAAAATATCACACAAAAAAAATACAATTATTATAAGTCGATCTCTACTCCTGAGGGACAAACGTTATATTTGACAGCTTCAGTGAACATGCCTGAACTCTCTAAAGCAGTAAATAGGTCCCAATATGCAAATAAACCACTAACAATCAGACCCGAACAATCTAACTGCTACCACTTACCACTTACAATCAATGCATGCTTTAAAGGGATAGTTCACCCAAAAATGTAATTTCTCTCATAATTTACTCACCCTCATGCCATCCCAGGGGTGTATGACTTTCTTTCTTCATCAGTAGAGTTGGGATATTCAAGTTCATAGGACTATATCGGGACAAAATCAAATTTACTACTTATCAGGGACATTTAAACTAACATGACGGATGAAATCGACCATAATGGAAATTGTACAACTCAGTCCGTCACATATTTGTAGCACAACCTCTGTGTGTTACCTGTAAAGCTGGCACTTGCATTTCAATGGCAAAAAAGTCAGAAAATACAATGAAGAACACAAGTGAGGGGAGAAGACTCTATTCACCTATTATCCAAACAAAATATCATGTTAAAGGAAATGTCAGCCCAAGGCGAGTTTGTCAAAAATTTGATCTTGACTTCAGGGAAGTAGGCTACACCTGGACACAGTAGGAGGACTGAAAAGTGTGAAGTGTAGTACTGTAGTATATCAATATTTTTTAATGGTATCTGATCTTTTCTGTTTTTATTTTATGTTGTATTTACTTTTATGGTCATTATTAAATGTTTTAATATTACCATTTATTAAATGTATAAAACACATTAAATGTATTTAATTAATTACATTTAAATGTATTTCACCCATAATTTTAGATAACATTAATCTAAATTGAATGGACAAATTTAAAATGAAGCAGAAATAAAAACTCAATAAAAAATGTAAATAATAATAACTCTGGTTGTAATGACTAACGCAGCTTTCACTTTCTTTGGTGTATGTTTGAGTGGAGGGGGAAAGCAACAAATAATTGAAATGTCAACAGAATGCAATAAGAAGTGTGTTGAAGGACAGTTTTGTCTTCATACACTTAAAACATACGCTTTCATTCTGAAACCACTTTGAAATTTGTTCAGCAGAGTACTAATCATTTGTTTTTTGCATTTATATTGACAAATTGTTTTTCTTAGTTGTGAAGGTTAAAATAAGCTTAAAATATTGATGTTGAGTTTACGGTTACAATTGTAATTAAAATTCTTGAACAGATTGATTCAGACTCGACTCGGACTCAGCCTGTTATGGAGTCCGACTCGGCCCCTTTTGGACACGGACTCAACTTGGATTCGGTTGTTTAAAGACTCTGACTTTACTCGGACTTGACTAAGGTGGACTCGAACCCAACACTATTCATCAGAACACATTTGAAAAATATCTTAGCTCAGTAGGTCCTTAAAATGCAACTGGATGGTGATCCGACCTTTGAAGCTCCAAAAACAACAGACAGTCAGCATAAACGTCATCCACATGACTCTACTGTTAAATCAATGTCTTCTAAAGTGAAACAATCGATTTTTCTACAAAAAAGATTTATATTTAAGTACTTTTTAACTATAAATTATCGCTTCCGGTCAGCAGCCATATGCGCATTCACGAGAGGATGGAGTTCACGCGGTCTCGTGTGACGTATTCATGTTGGCATGTTATGGATGTAATCTCACGTTTTTCTCTCAGTTGAGACACCCAGAGTGAGCACACAAATGCCCCATTGTTAGTAAACAAACAGATAAAACCAACAAAGCTTCTGTACAGCGTTCCTCCTACTCAGCTGTAAACACCGATGCTCTTCCGAGTGTGTTGCACATGATTCTGTTCTCGCATGAACACGCCAACGCAATTATGTCACACACGTACTGCAACTGACCAGAAGCGATGATTTCAGTAGCGGTTGTAGCTTGGGCGAAACCCGCTTCAGCACGCCCCCAAAGTTGTTGACCGGAGAGGGGGGTAATTGTAAGTGAAATGGCTGGTGAAGTTCAGGGCGCACACTTGTCTGTGTGGGCACCTCGTGCCACCACCGGCAAGATGACGCCTCCAGGGACCAACTACATTTACAAGCTCATTTAAGCACGGTCAAGTCGTGCCGTAGCTCAACGCTCAACTCATATAGTGTTGCATTTGCGATGCAATAGACCAGGGTATCAGTCCAAAAAGCCACACAAAATGGCATGGTTGCTTCAGCAATTGAGGTTTTTATCTCACATTTTCTTTTTATGACACTGTTGTTTAGTTTTAAGGTTTAGGGTAGGGAGGTACCTTTTGTTGATTTTTAAACTCAGTAGAGCAATAACCTTAAAAACCTGTTTGGGAAACATTTAACTCCCTTTTAGCACCACACGGTGGACATTTCACCTCAGAATTTGTGTAATCAACCACGCAATGTAATTTTGCAAAAATGATGCCACAGTCACGTAATTTTCATGCTGAAATACATTCCACCAGCACTGATCATGCAGCAATAAGCATTCTATTCTAATATAAAAATAGAAAATATCATGTCGCATTTATTTTAAAGGAAGATACTAATAACATGATTTTCAAGCAAGTTTGTTTAGGTTTAAAATGATAATATAACACACATACTGTTCAAAATTAAGACAGAAAGTGTTTGGACACTTTAGTATACAGTATAGTGTAGTACAGTTAGTAGGCATGACATAAAATATCGATATATTGATTATTTACCGGCACGTAATTTTATCTATATATTTATTGGCATCGATATATTACAATTAGCCGGCATTTAAATTAGAAACCTAATTTGCATGCTTTTCCATTCACTCAGTTGGGCTTCTGTTTAATGTCTGGCGTAATAGCTTTGGGAGACCACAAGGGGGTGATATAACTTATACTGAAGCAGGTTGCAAGGCACAGGTATCACAACAGAGGGCCATTATTTTAGAGCTCCCTGCACAGGACGCATACACACAAAAGCTATGAAGGTTTTTGTGCTTCTTCAAGAATAAACAAGGTGACGTTGATGAGTTTGCAGGTTAGTCTATGAAACTGGTTTAACTGAGCAAACTGAATGATTAGAAATTATTATGCAATTTCTCTGTATGTATCTTTGAAGAGGTTTCATTCAAGCTGTCAAACCACAAATATACATACTTGTAACTGAAAATACATTGTGTAGGCTATTTGAAAGATGTATGTACACAATATAGTATCCAATGATGGCTAAAGTAAATAATCTTTGTCCTTTGATAATGATTTGGGTCGAATTTAATGGAAAACTATGTGAGTTATGCTCCGGGACACTGCTGATTTTTTAGCAGTCTCCCGAGATGGTGAGCCTTCACTGTGTATGCACCTTCATAGAAAATAATTGTTTCAAATTTTACAGGTGCCGTTTGTGACCCCCATTAATTTACCCTGCTGCTCACACTTTATCAAAATTTAGTTGAGAAATATGTTTGAAAACACAAAGGCTATTCATGCCTGAACTCTCTAAAAAAACTAACAATCAGACCCGAAATATCTAACCACTTCCACTAACCACTAACAATCAATTCATGCCTTAAAAACATTCTTGTAAATTATTCCATCAAAAGACTGAGACAGTGAATAAGACAAGTTAGGAAGGGTTTATCATAGTCATATCACTTGAGCCCACAGCTTAAAAGTGAAACAGGCCAGACTCTTAAACACTCACTGATTGGGAATCAGATAGCTGGACACACCGGAGTAAACATCAATAATGCAATGCAGTACTTGGCTCTGTCTAACCCATAATTTCCTGTAGTTTACATTCTGGTTTTCCAATGTGGTTGGGGGTCAGGGTTAAAAGGTTAAGAGGAAGGTGAAAGCAGCATGCATAAAACATCAGACTCCAGATTTGGAGATCTGAACCTCTGTGAGGTGAGTGAACCCAGGACTGTGGCTTCTAGTCATGCATTGTTAACCATTATTCACACCCACAGTTTGGAATTAAAGGGATAGTTCACCCAAAAATTTTAACTCTGTCAACATTTCCTCACCAATGTGTTGTACCAAACACATTTGACATAATTTCTTCCATGGAACACAAAAAGGAGTTTTCCCAACCAATGAAAGTGAATGGTGACTGAGACATCTTAAAAGTCTTTTCTTTCACATAAAATGGGAGACATGCAATTAAAAGAAAATTAAAAGAATCAGGTGTGAATTGATGTAAATAATGTTAGATGGATGCCATAAGTAGCAAGTTCATTTCGAAACTATCCTTACCACCCAACCCCATGTTCGTTACAAGCTTGCTATTGTCACTTACTGATAAACAGCTTTGAATTTCTTGCAATCCATACGTATACGAAAGGGAAAAATAGAGGGCACATGAGCTGAATTGAATGCGAAACTATTAAAGGCAATAAAAAGTGAGTGATTTATAGTGACTGCTGCGACATGTGTGAGGCAAACCTTCCCTGCAGGGTTAAGAGTGAAGAATGGGGCGAGCAAGTCGAACCAGGACTTCCAGTAGGCCTTCAACTCTGCTTCAACCTGCTTCACTTTTCATGAGAGCCTTATGCTTTTCTTTGGTGGGGTGTGAGAAAATAACTGAAGCACTCAGGATAACCATTCGAAAAATGCCGTTGGGCATGCAGCCACATTGACAGTCACCTGAAAATTCAGATTAGCTCACGACAATACTCGGCTTACTGATGCATTTCACACAACCAACGAGAGTATAAGGAGAGGATAAATGTAGAACTAGAGGTTTAACTTTTTAAATTGGAATGGCTTTGAAATGTCACGTCTTTTCAAGCCTGTGTTACACCTCAGAGGTTTTGCATAATACTTCTTCTGAGCACTGGAATGCAGTATAAACTTAGTATGAGTGTGTTATGCAACTTCAAATTGAATGAGACAATCAGCCTCCACACTGAAGATCTCTGTCTTCATTCTCCACATCACGGCAAGACAAAACAGTCTAATCGGGCCTGCTACAACCATTTTCATACTTCACTATGATTCTTGTTCCATAGTGCCTATACTTACCGACATTTTATATAACACTTAAATGGATAGTTCACCCAAAAATGAAAATTCTCTCATTATTTACTTATCCTCATGCCATCCCAGATGTGTATGACTTTCGTTCTTTAGCAGAACACAAACGAACATTTTAGAAGGATATTACAGATCTGTAGGTCCATTCAAAGCAAGTGAATGGTGACCAGAACTCCAAAATCTCCAAAAAGGACATAAAGTCAGCATAAATGTAATCCATAAACTCTAGTGGTTTAAGCAATGTCTTCTAAAGCAATCCAGTTGGTTTTGGGTGAGAACAGACCAAAATATAATTCCTTTTTCACTTTACATCTTGCCATTGCAGTCACTAGGCACAATCATGATTTCAAGCTCGATTACACTTCCTAGTGCTTGACGCATGCGCAGAGCACTACATGGCACTATAGGAAATGTAATCGAGCTTGAAATCATAATCTCCAAGGAGAATGCTGTCAAGATGTATAAAAGGATTTACATTTTGGTCTGTTCTCACCCAAAATCATCTGGATCACTTCAGAAGACTAAACCATTGGTCTTATGGATAACTTTTATGCTGACTTTATCTCCTTTTTGGAGCTTTAGGAGTTCTGGTCACCATTCACTTGCATTGTATGGACCTACAGAGCTGGCATATTCTTCTAAAAATCTTTGGTTGTGTTCAGCAGAAGAAAGGAAGTCATACACATCTTGAGAGAATTGGAATATAGTGCACAGGTCTTTTGGACTACTTTTATGTTTGTTTGTTTTTTTGGTTTTTTTGTCATTTTGGGAGCTTGATAACCATGGTCACATATCGTTGTTGGAAAATAGCTGCATCAAGATTCTTCAAATATCTCCTTTTGAGTTCACTGTGGCACCTCGACGCCAGGTTTGACATCACTGACCCCAAAATACATTTGGTTATTGCGTGTGTCATTAGTGAATGAGACCCACCAATTTGAATATGCGGGATGGAAAATTAGAATTGAGAAGACTTTCTGTGAATAGCGACTTAAATTTCGGTCTGTTCCTTGAACAAAAATATAATCTGGCTTCAGATGACTCATAATATAGCGCATAATCATATGGGCTACTTTTATCATTTAAGAGCCTTTACCTTTAAGAGTCCGATGTCACTCATATGCATGTATACACACTGCTGCAGGGGTTAAGTACTCTTAATGGAAAAGCCAAACTTCCATCCATCCAGCTTTTTCTTAGATGATTCTCCCAGGGGTTTTTGGGGGGGTTGGTCACAAGAGAGTTCAGGGAGATGACTGACAGCAAAAGAGAGCTAAGTATTCTCATTACAACCATCGTCTAAGGTTTCACACACACCATATAAAGGACCAAGAAATGCAGGTGTTTTTTACCTGCCCTGTGAATGGACTTTAAACTTCTTACATGTCATAACAGAGAGCTTATAGACCCTTAGAAATGTAGTGGCCATTATAATTGATGACAGCCATTTCAGTGCCTTTCTTTGCACAATGGAGATGAAATAACGACCGCCCTGAGCACATACTCATCTTATTAAATATGATACCATATACCATGTAGCCCTTTATCAGAATAATGGGAAAGGGAACGCTGCATTCCATACTGTTGGGTTGCTCTCACCCAGGTGCAGATGCTGTTGAATTTTGTTGAATGATCTCTTAATCAAAGCGGACAGCAACTAGAGTGAAACAGTATGACGCCAGCCTTCTCAGATTAATTCTTACCAGTTAATTGTATTTCTAGCCAGACATAGAATTTAGGCACAACATTGACCATTTAAAGAGAGTTGCGTCAACTGCGCTAACTGCGATTGTGTGCTGAAGCTTTGTGGCAAGTTAAGTGCCAATCATTGTAGGCAATGAAGTAATGAAGTCTTTGTCCATTGTCCTGTGTTAAGCTTCCAGGCATTCCATCCTCAGTCATTGTTCAGGTGTTAAGTGTCCTGACATTGAAGTGAATGATCTACTGAAGGGAGAGCTACTTTATTGTTTGAAGTTCAGAGACCATTCCTCACAGATATCAGGCAGAGGAATCATTGGTAATAAATAATAAAACAAAGGATGGTGCAGTCTGAAAGCAAACCTGGGGAAAAAGAGTGAAGCCATTAAAAGCTGTGGGGCGTGAAGAAAGACTAATTGCTGCCTGTGAGCGTGTGTTTGGCAGCAGACGGCAAAGAAGCGGCCTGCCATTGACATGACTACAGTGCTGACCACGCATTTCCTAGGAAAAGACTCACTTTAAACTAATTTTAAGTTTATTATCTCAGAATGCCTTCAATGAGGATATAACTTTTGAATAAGTTCTTATTCTGAACTTAACAGTTTTTGCAAGGTAATTTTCCAACTTTTCTGTAGTTAAAATCACATTGCATTTAATTCCATTGCTCCTGACTAAATATATGCATCAAATTTGCCTAAATTTGTAACAAACACATTTCACAGATCCACTTAAAGCGTGAATGTTAGCTTCAGTCTCAGATGGAAGACCTGGTTTGCCAGTGGTATCAAATCTTTGAAAGATACTCAGACTTTAGTTTGAGGCCTTCTTGGTCTCATAGAAATACACTACTACACCTTCATTTCTTGCTAAATGATTTTACATGGCTCGTCTTTGTACGTTTTGGGGCAGGAAAACTGAACTCGCTTTTAGAGCCACTTAGTGTTCATTTTACCATGGTACTGGCGCAAAATGTGTAAGGAGCTATTTTGCAAAAATGCCACTAGTGGCAATTTTTTTTCTGCTCTTGGAAATCTAGTTTACTTCTAATAGCTTCACAGAGCATGATCGCATAACTAGAAACTAGTAAACTAGATATCCAAGAGCAGAATTTCCTCAATTTTTTTTCTGCACTATATGTTGGCCTCTTCCTGTTTAACTCTTAAATGCATGGGTGTTTTGCCAAATATTATTACATAATACATACATAGATCCGGCACATATATGTATCACAAATGAATATACAAATTGCCCAGATAGTGTCAAATTTTCAAAACATTTTCAAGACAATTAGAAAATAACAGAATAGAATATATTCTAATATATTTTAAAGTATTATTTTTCAGATATCAAAGAGATGATGCATCAAATTTAGAACAGGATTCATTACTTCCACACTGGAATTTCATGAACGCAACTGGCTGTCAAAGACATATTGAGCTACACATAATCTACACATATGATACACATAAGCTACATATATGTGTTTTCTCAGGCACTTTATGAGTCTAAATAAACACACAACTTAAATAATTTCAGTAGAACACCCAAATGACAATAGCCAAGTCATACTGTTCATGGGTTACACTTGCTATAGTCTTTTACGTTGCTTCTTCGTCAAATAGCAATGTCAAATGTAAATCAAGTCAATCACTGCCACATCAGTGCCACCTTGAGTATGACATAGCATGTTTAATATGTATCTGTACGCACATATGGAATACTGAAAATTCACCATTGTCACACACAAAAAAAAATCAACGTGTTACGGTAGACATTTTTATTAATACCTGTATATTATTCATTTGTCTTATAATTAATAAAGAAATATATATCCTGTGATAGTAAACTTACATAGATATTAAATAGTCATAAAATATATTTATGGAAGCGCAAAAAGAAAAAATCAACTACACTACTACATATCAAGGGTCTTTAATGACCCTATACACTTTTGGTAGTTATAAAAAAAAATTGCAGATTTGCCTTTTTTTCATTTATTGTTTTACAATTCAGAAGAGAAAGGTTGAGGAATACTAAAGAGATGTGGGCATAACTCCAAAAAATGGATGAGGTACAGGGGGTGGAATGAGGTCCCTGGTCATTAAAGACCAGTTGTGGGCAATTCCACAAAAATGGACAAATGGCGATTTCAATCTTTTTTCAGTTCCTCATGCAGACTTGATGGGTATTATAACATAATATAATATGTCTCAGCGGTCAAAGTCTGAAGATTTCAAAGCGTTTTGGATGGTTTCCTCTCATGATGTAAGTGCTGATTTCACAACTGTCAGGTCCATAACGAAGAGATGTCATGTCGGTAATGCCGGATTTTCCCTATTTATGTGAAAACAACAATGAATAAAAAATAACTATTACATGTTCTTATGAGTGCCAATCCTTCTACATGCTGTGGCTATTATTATTTCTGGATTATGCAATTCAATTTTCATTTCAATTTTACAAAGTGTGTGTTCTCCCAAAAACTTGTGTCCATTTTTGTCACGTCCGTAATGTAAGCTCATTCCCGATCTAAACTAAAAAAAAACACACAAAAAAAAAACAACTTGTCTAGATTGAAACTTTTCTGATGCCTGGACTAGAGGTTGACCAATATACTGCCTAGGCTGATAAATTGGCCGATATTCTGACTTTTAAAAATGCATTTTCCCGTTTGGCCGATTTATTCCTTGAGGGCACTGAGAATCGCCTGCTTGCATATGAAGCGACTGAGACATGTAAATGACCAGTCATGATTCGGTTTGTTGTTACGTGCCATCGTGTCACTACAATAATAGACCGGTTTGCAACACAGTCTCATTTAAATGGTCTGCATATTAGAGCTGTGGCAAACGCGTTTGAGCTCATAATGTTAAAGTGCTCGCCTGTTTCATCATCAACAGTTCCCTGTAATTTTTCTAATGATAAAAGGCAAATATCAATAAAACTTGTATTATATGGTGTTTTATTAACAAAGTTCAGGAAGAGCAAGTTCATTTAATCCGACCAATCACACAGCCAGAGTAAGAGTATATAAACAGCTGCTTACCTCTATATAGCATTGAGAGTTTCCAGCATTCAGTCCCACCTATTGCCCACGAACAGACCCATGCAAGTGACTCAGATCATTGGATTGCAACTCCGTTGTATACATGTGAAACAGCTCTCTACGACTGTTCATATGTTCTCTTATCTAAATTTCCCACCTGGAGCTGCAGATTGCGTGAAGCTGCTTCTGCAAACCGGCTGCTTCAGCTGTGTATGCATGTTAAACAGCTCTCTACGACTGCTCGAAACTTTCTACCCGGAACGGTCCATCATGCGAGCTGCCTCAACAAATGGGCACTGCTCCAGATCATGCCTCCCAAGCTCTATTACAGCTCTATTCGAACACATGAAACAAAGATTAACTTTTTAATTCAACCATCATGTCAACACTCCCCAGCATTTCAATCTGGTTCTCCTGCACAGGTGATTCCTGTCAGCCTCAATACCTTGCCGCGCAGCTCATTTAGGGCGTGATCCAATCAGCGATTCCGTTTGTCAACTTCAAACATGAATATCACGATCGTTCTCCCTTCAATGTGCCCTTCGGTGCGTGAACTCCTTCCAATCGACCGATACTTGTATTACAACTTCTTTTCAAACCAACACAGACATATTAACTCGCTGCTGCACAGCACTCGCTCTGACCATTACACAGCACACTGCAGTTATCATACCACAGAGTGAGTTCTTGCTCATTTGCAGCATAAACTTTTCACACAAAAACATGGGCTCTTCCTGTTAAACTCCGAGGATTCATTCCATTCATCCTTCCATCGAATGCTGTGCAGGCCCACGCCTGCGGATCCAGCTGCTCACAGCTTCGAGCGGGCTCAGTAAAATTCAGCATAAACATTCTCTCACGAATTGTATGCTCTAACATTGAATGCTGTGCGGTCCCGTGCCCGAGGATTCAGCCTGTTCATATCACAAATGCCCATGCAAGCACGTATCCTGACATTGCCTTGCATATGTTCCAGATACCTTAGTTTTTCCATGCAACCTATTCTCTCTGCCAACATCCATCCCTCTATCCCTTCCTATCCGTGGGCCTCTAGAGCAGATTCCCAAATGAGGCTGCCTCCGCTGGAGAACCCCACTCCAGACCCATTCCAGAGACTCCTCTTCACTTTATCCCCCTCCCTTCAACCATTTTAATCTCTCCTACTCTGGAATCGTTCCCTGCACGAGGCTGCCTCTGCAAGCGAACTTCGTCCTAAATCCCTCCTCAAGAAAAACAGACTTCCACTACATCGCAAACAGTGCACACTCTGTCCAAGCGCCGCAACAGTTCACCTGCTACAACCACGGCACGTCTTTCAGACCATGCGTCTCAGCCCCCATGGCTCCACAACCCATACTATGCCACTTATTCTAAACATACTATCACCACCAAGTGATTGACAATTGGACCGCTTTCGGTCTTCCCTAAACAGTCCGCCACAAGTCGGCATCTTCTCATCAATCAATTTCAGTCAAATATCGCCTACTATATGGCCTCACGCAGAATGCCGCGCTTGACGACTCAACCCATTCGTATCACAGAGCGAGTTCTTGCTTATATGCAGCGTGAACTGTTCACACGAAAACACAGGCTCTTCCTGTTAATGCCCTGTGATCCTGTGCTCGAGAATTCAGCCCTTTTCGCATAGGGGGTTTCCTTAAATGCATCATATATCACTTTCACAAGAATTTAGTGCCCTACCATCGTATTCCATGCAGGCCAACCCCTACGGATTCAGATGCTCGCAGCTCCAAGCAAGCTCAGTATAATACAGCTAAAATATTCTCACACGAATCACACGCTCTCCCATTGAAAGCTGTAGGGTCCCGTGCCTGAGGATTCAGCCCGATCATATCGCAAACGCACATGCAAGCATGTACCCTGACATTGTCTCTAACAAGGGCATTTATTTTCATTTTCAATCTGCCAACTCCCATCCAGCCCTTCCAATCGCTAGCACACTATCTCCATTACAGAGGATCCCACTTAAATCAGGCATCTCAAAATACTTAAGCCATTCCTTCCGTAATGGCACCGCAGCAGCCCAAAGGCCTGCCTGAGCACCAAATCAAGGGCTGTCCCGTTCAAATCACAGTGAGGGTTCTCCCGTTCGGATGCTGCGAGGGTCCACCACGGCCGGCCCGGAAGCCCACCCATCCGTACCTCTGAGAGGGGCCTCCCACATACATATATACACGGGCTGTCCCGTTCAAAATGCAGGAGGGTCCTCCCATTCGAATCGCAGTGGGGGTCCTCCCGTGTGAATGCTGTGTGAGCTTACTCACCACTCTGCCGCTCGAGCGGCAGCCAAGCCCACACACATGTGGGGTTAGCCCATTCATTGCGCAGGCCCCTCCCGTCAAACGAATTGCATCTGGTGGGATGTTTAAGGTCTGGTGTGGGTGGCTCGGGTTCTCCCACAACTGGGACAGACCTGCCTGATCAGGGGTGCAGTCCCCCTTGCTCGGGCATGGCGAAGCCCTCCAGTTGCAATTACAACAGCTCTCCACAAGAGCTCATTTTCTATGCGGCCACAACCGCCACTGTCTTTCAGTGTTTCAGCCTAATTTAAATCGAGCTCAGGTCAAGTCTTGAGCCTGAAGCCCTCTGCCAGGGACAGCAAGCCACATATGTTTACGCTGTCCTCACTGCAGGATTACATTAACTTGCGAACTACTGAAATACTGTTTGCAAATATGCAGATATCTCATTTAAACAGATGTAATTCATATCTTCCTCTGAAGCGTGTATTCTATCAGCCAGAATCAAAAACTTCAGGATCAGGATCAAAAGTTCCTCTGATTCACAAATAATGACAGTCACTCCGTGTCAATCCAAACAGGTGATCCAGACCATTTAAACTGTCAGGAGATTGTAACTTGGGCTGGATCCACACGAGCGCGTGAATGCAACCTCAAGGCTGTGTCCGAAACCAGGAAAATGCTGCCTCCGGGGGCTGTTTATGGAGGTAGGATGAAAATAAGGTGCTTTTCAAACTGTTCGGAGGCCGTTTCCTTAAGAGTTCCATTCATTCAAAACAGCTGTCAGTTAAGCAATTAACTGATTAGGCAGCTAAGTAGCAAGTCAGCTGCCTACGTTTTCGGATGCAGCCCAAGGTAAAAGCGTGTCATGTGTGCTATAAGTAAATGTCATATTCACTATGCACTGTATGCACTTTGCACTGTATACCTAAAATCATTTATGCAGAGCTATGCTCCCACTAGAAGCCTGCGGTCGGCTAAGGAACGTCGCCTTGTTGTACCAACACAAAGGGGCACCAAAACACTTTCCCGGACTTTCAGCTTCATCATACCACGTTGGTGGAACAACCTTCCCAACTCCATCCGTGAAGCTGACTCACTCTCTGTCTTCAAAAAAATGACTAAAAACACATCTTTTCCATGAGCACTTAATAATAACAATTTCCTGTTGCACTTTATTCAGTTTTGAATATTATTCTGATGCTAGTGAAACTTTGTAACACAGCACTTTTCATACCACTGTCTCCTTAAGATGATTCGCTTATGTTTTTCCTCTTTTGTAAGTCGCTTTGGATAAAAGCATCTGCCAAATGAATAAATGTAAATGTAAATGTATGTACAGTTGGTTTGATTCTGTATTTTTTAGTAAATGTGATTGCTAATGTGGACATGCCATCCATGGTTGCTGGACTACTGTGCGTACTGTTATTTCCTTCTTCCTAATATATTAACAATTTCTTCATGTGAAAATAAATTACTAAAATTTTATGATTAAACAGAAATCCAAAGAAAGTGCTCTCTACCAATTAAAATACAATATTATTTTTTAGTTTTGTGTGAAATTGAGTAAAAATAGTGCTAAATACGAGTTTATAATTTTTTTAGCAATTTTATGTTTGTTATTTACTTTAATAAATTATGTGATATATCGGCATTGTATCGGCCTATTGGCCACCCTGCACTCTGGATATTGGCATCGGCCATTAAATACCCATATTTTACCCAGTCTGGACTGCAGCGGTCTATGATTATACATATAAATTATTTGATATATCGGTAATGAGTACTTTATATAAGAAGTTAAATTTTACATTTTCACTGCAAATGTCACATCCATAACGCTGGAATTTCCCAGGTATGCAAGTCGGCATTTGGCCAGAAATATCTGCAAAGTGGACCAGACTTTATGCCAATAGTCAAAAGTCTAGCTATGCAAGACTACTTGAATGCTGGCATTGTGTTGTTCTACAACAATTAAAAACACATTTCGACCATTGAGTAAAAGCAATTGACTAAAAGACCAGTACTCCTTGCCAACACAAACTGGCTCTGGATAAATGAGCTCTAGTATGAATCAGTGAAGTGCAGCTGGGTCATTAGGGCAGGCTGACATCTGAAACTTTTTGAGTGCTGGGGTTTCCAAACTTTACCTTCAAGCCTTGGGTGGGTGCAATGATCATAATGATTATATGAAAGAAAAATAGGTACAAATGCCTGAAAATCAGGAAGAATAAAAAAAGAATAAATTTAAAGCCTGAATTTCAGCCAAAAGGCCACCCACACCTGTGCCATACTGGGTAAGAAGCTGATAAACAGTAACCCACTGTAGCTTCTCATCTATAACCATTTCACTCAAAGTCTCTAAGTTCAGGTCAGGTAACCACCACACATCTCTAGCTGGACAAAGCATCCTTTCTTCTCCCCAACTCAAGAAGGGCAGAACTCCCTTGGCCAATGCATCCACAGTCTCATTAAGCCAACAGCACAGGGACTGATAGAGGCATAACCTCTCCGGCTTGACCCCATTGCTTTATCCCCCACACCTGGAGCGGACCACACAAGGCAGTGAGCCAGGGTGAAATGGGCAGCCAAATTTGAGGTGATTTCAGATCCCCATTGCTGGTGAGTTAAGATGAGGAGATATAGGGAAGAACCATTTAGTATATTAGTGAGCTTTGGAAGCACTATCCACTACAGATTGTAAAAAATTATACATATATACACCGATCAGCCACAATATTAAAACAACCTGCCTAATATCGTGTAGGTCCCCCTCGTGCCGACAAAACAGCACCCACCCACTCGCATCGCAGAATAGCATTCTGAGATGCTATTCTTCTCACCACAATTGTACAGGTTATCTGAGTTACTGTAGACTTTGTCAGTGTTAACCAGTCTGGCCATTCTCTGTTGACCTTTCTCATCAACAATGCATTTCCATCCACAGAACTGCTGCTCACTGGATGTTTTTTTTGTTTTTGGCACCATTTGGAGTAAATTCTAGAGACTGTTGTGTGTGAAAATACCAGGAGATCAGCAGTTACAGAAATACTCAAACCAACGCTGATGTTGCGAGATGCTGAAAAAAAATCTGTGAACCATGACACAACAGCCAAAGATGTCCATCTGCATGTGTACAACAATTTACAGATACAGCAGAATGAATCCAAGTATGCACAGCCCTTCAATAGGGTAACTAACAGATAATACACAAATAATTCAGACTGATCACACTGTGATTTCATCGAGAGGAGGTTAAAAGTTCTGCTGCTGAAATCAGTCTGTGATTACCAAAACCACCAGTTGCCGAAGCTGGAAGTGCTGTTCAGATGAAATGTCCACAGGGTGGCGGCAAAAGTGAGTTTTATTTCTAGTTTTTAAATGAAGTAATACAGTCAACAGGAATGCATATTTTATTAACCCTACTCCTTAAACCAAATCCTAATCCTAAACCTAACCATCACTGGAGTAAAAATTTAATTTTAGAGCAAAAATGCAACCTCCTCATCGCATTCACCATTGTTCACCATGTGAACACAATAACATTCTGGTTTCAATGGGACAAGAACCCATGTCTCAGAGATGTGCCAGAAGCACCACAGGGAAAGGTGAACACATTTGAATTGATGCAAAAATGTTTATTTTTTATTTAATATTAATTAGGCTATATGGGTTAAATTTCAGGGTATCCACCTTTTTCTGGAACACGAGACTGTACCACGATTCATAACGGAAGCTTGTTTCCATTTTCCACTCACCATTTCACTCGCATTGGTGTACTGTATGTTTTTAGCGAATAAATTGATGTTTAGCGTGTTAAATTGCTAAATAAATGTGTCTCCATACTGCCGATACTTTACAGAGTTGCGATAATTGTATTGCACAAAACTATCGTAGTCCTCACAAAAAACCTATGGATTTAAAGTTTGAAAGTAACTGTCTTGAAATGTATTGTTGAAAGTGGTGAAATTGTTATACAAGTGGTGTTTTGGTGGCTATGGAAGCAAATGAGGGGCAAATTTAACAGATGCAACTTTTCAGAGATAGTTTTACCATGCTGAATATACTCTTAGACTGTTATCACGCTAAAGCACATCTAAATAAAGTCTTCTCAGAAAAGTGTCTTTAAAGCCATTTAAAAACATTTAATTGTCCACTCTAACCAAATAACACATTTTAAGGTGGGACAAGGTCATGCACACACACACACACACACAAAAGCCCTCTTTTCGTACCCTGAGGTAACCTGGAGAGAGGAGAACTTGAGGGGGGTTTCAAAGCAGACCGGAGGGTTTGTAATCCTACCTAAGCATGAGATCTCTCCTGAAGCACAACCACAAAAGAAAGGAAGGAGGAGGGGGGAAAACCTGAGGCTAACCCAAGCAGCTAGTCAGACAACAATAAAAAGTCGGCAGCCTATATTTAACCATGGTGGGAATTTGGTGAAGGGTATACAGGAACACTTTGCATGCGAGGTGATGAAGGTCAACTGGGTCTCCACTTCCTCCACAGACTCTGCAGCGAGCCCACTCCACTGTTTTCTCCCCATAATGTCGACAGACAAGGGGGGAGATAAGCATAGTTTCCCAAAACAATGGGCCACTTCCAATAATCTCAAAGACTGGCACTTTGCCTGAATACAGTGTGCGAAAGTAAGAAAAGCTGTCGAAAACTTCAGAAAGGGAAAGTTATTTGAAAAAGTCATTTTATAGTCTTAAGGAAGTGAGCAAAGAGACTGCAAACACTGCTGGATGGTTTTGTAGCTTCCATTTAGAAGCACACAGAAACATTTAACGCCAATGGTAACCTATACAGTTTTAGTGAGTGGTATTGTAAGGATTGTTCTGGAGTTTCTCGCAAGATTGAGAAATCCATAGCTGATTACTCAACTTGGTCTCAAATATCACATTACTATAGCTATATTTTTGCAAAATTATTTAAGTTGCTTGTTGTACAGTTGTGCTCAAAAGTTTGCATACCCTGGCAGAAATTGTGAAATTTTGGCATTGATTTTGAAAATATGACTGATTATGCAAAAGAACTGTCTTTTATTTAAGGATAGTGATCATATGAAGCCATTTATTATCACATAGTTTTTTGGCTCCTTTTTAAATCATAATGATAACAGAAATCACCCAAATGGCCCTGATCAAAAGTTTACATACCCTTGAATGTTTGGCCTTGTTACAGACACACAAGGTGACACACACAGGTTTAAATGTCAATTAAAGGTTAATTTCCCACACCTGTGGCTTTTTAAATTGCAATTAGTGTCTGTGTATAAATAGTCAATGAGTTTGTTAGCTCTCACGTGGATGCACTGAGCAGGCTAGATACTGAGCCATGGGGAGCAGAAAAGAACTGTCAAAAGACCTGTGTAACAAGGTAATGGAACTTTATAAAGATGGAAAAGGATATAAAAATATATCCAAAGCCTTGAAAATGACAGTCAGTACTGTTCAATCACTTATTAAGAAGTGGAAAATTCAGGGATCTCTTGATACCAAGACAAGGTCAGGTAGACCAAGAAAGATTTCAGCCACAACTGCCAGAAGAATTGTTCAGGATACAAAGAAAAACCCACAGGTAACCTCAGGAGAAATACAGGCTGCTCTGGAAAAAGACAGTGTGGTTGTTTCAAGGAGCACAATACGACGATACTTGAACAAAAAGATACTTGCCAGAAAGAAGCCAATGCCACAAAAAAGCCCGGTTACAATATGCCCGACAACACCTTGACACACCTCACAGCTTCTGGCACACTGTAATTTGGAGTGACGAGAACAAAATAGAGCTTTATGGTCACAACCATAAGCGCTATGTTTGGAGAGGGGACAACAAGTATTGTGCTCCTTGAAACAACCACATCGTCTTTTTCCAGAGCAGCCTGTATTTCTCCTGAGGTTACCTGTGGGTTTTTCTTTGTATCCTGAACAATTCTTCTGGCAGTTGTGGCTGAAATCTTTCTTGGTCTACCTGACCTTGTCTTGGTATCAAGAGATCCCTGAATTTTCCACTTCTTAATAAGTGATTGAACAGTACTGACTGTCATTTTCAAGGCTTTGGATATCTTTATATATCCTTTTCCATCTTTATAAAGTATATATCACAGTATATATCACAGCACTAACACTAGAGGCGCTAAAACAATTACTTTTATTCACTTTCACACAAATCACATGTTAAATGGCAGATTATCAGTTTATAAACACTTTTTGCTGTGGTCCTCACACAATGTTAGCTTTTGACATGGTGGATGACGTGTAGGGCGAAATATTTTAATGTTTGCCTTACATAACTGACCACATTTACAAGATTATTTGGATGCAATCAAATTATGCCATAGCTCAACTGACAGAGAATTGAACTTCCGATGCAAATGACAGTGGTACGAGTCCAGAAGAGCATGTGAATTGACTAAACTTTGGATCAATGTCGTTTTTACGTATTGATAATCGGAAGATTTTCCCAAGGATTATCGATATATATTGGGATTATTCATATATAAATAATGCTGCTCGTTGCACAAAAGTCTTTGTCTTTCAGGCATATTTGTCAACACAACATTGGTAAAGTGTGACCAACTTTAAGTGCATGACCCAGGGTTCATTTAAGTGGGTCATGCACCTGATGTGTCAGGCGAAAACATGGTGTGCTTTAAAATTTGAAACAGTTCTTTCCTACAAAGGTATGTACGCACACACCGTGGGCTCACCATCTCTGTAGGCTCTTACAAATTCTGCAGTGCCATGGAGCTCAACTTGCATAGTTTTCCATTACATTCGACCCAAATCATTATCAAAGGACAAAGATTATTTACTCTAGTCATTAGTGGATGATACTATCGGTGTGTATAGGTATCTTTCATTGAGCCTACACAATGTATTTTCAGTAACAAGTATGTAATTTTGTGGTTTGACAGCTTGAATTAAAGACCTATTCAGTGCTACATACAGGGAAATTGCATAATAAACGTTGCCATTTCTAATCGTTCACTTTGCACCATTACACCAGTTTCATACACTAACATGAAAACTCATCAAGTCTCTTTGTTAATTCTGGAAGAAGTACAAAAACCTTCGTAACTTTGGAGCTCATAATATGTGTGTGATGCCCTGTTCAAGCGCGATCGGCTTCAGTAAATGTTATGTCACCCCCTTGTGGTCTCCAAAAGCTATTATATCAGACTACATTTAATGAAATGCAACTGGCAGTGAATTGAAAGCACACAAATTATGCTTCTAATTTAAATAACTGCTTATGTTATTATATCGATACATCAGAAATGTATCGATAAAATAACATGGCGATCAATAATCGATATATCGATATTTTATGACATCACAAGAATTGACCTGTCAGCCAAACGTGTCATAGAAGCACCACAAAATGAAGTGGTTGCTTCAGCTGTTGCATTTTCGTATAGTGCACTATCGGATAGTTTTAGGTTTAAGGTTTAGGGTAGGGAGGTAGGTTTTGTTCATTTAAATCTCAATAGAGCATTAACCTTAAAAACGTCATCTGTTTGAGAGAAAATTTTACTCGCTTTTAGCCCCTCACAGTGGACATTTCACCACGATACATGTAAGAAACCATGGATTTCATTTTGCAAAAATGTTGCAAAAGTTACATAAATGTCATGAGAACAGGCTGTGATTCAAGGTTTCAGTTTTATTTGTTTAGCAGACTGGACATATGGAATTCTTTCTACCATTTGATTGACATCACATTCCATTCTATAACGTCCCATGAAAAAAGGCCGTTGTTAAAATAATAATGCACAGATCAAGTTTAACTGCAAAATTGAGGAGAATTCTGATTCGATTTAGTCCATTTAGTGCTGCTTTATTAGGTTTACTTTTTCATCCAGCTCTTTTTTTATCATGCACATCCACTTTCTGCATTTTCAAGCCCAGGGATTCATCGTGCTACACAGCTGAGCTTATCACATCTCACTCAAACACTCCAACTCCAGCTTGATAGGGTTTCACCAGTTCGACCATAAACCAAATAAACAGCACTAAGCCAAGCCATTGAAAACTCATTTATTTAGTAGACACAAGGTTTTTTAAAGATCCCATAATCAGTCATATGGGGATTGTACAGGAGTATGCCACAAAACTGCATAACTGAAGCACAACAAAGCCTATAGCTCCACAGTCTACAAAAAGGAGGTTGTTGAAATGTTTACTCTTTGCGAAGGTATAATAAAAAGATTAACCTTTTGATGACTGGGTGAGCTTTGTGTATAGAGACCTGAATAGGATATCGGTTTTCTGATAAGGGTGTCATAAAACTAGAAAGACAGGGCTTTTTTGTGTCAACTTCTCATCAGATTATGAGAGCTTAGTAGAAATGGCCTTTAATAGGCAATCACTGAGTGCTGCATCTGATTTGTGTAACTAAACGCTTACCCAATGCTTTGAAAAGAGAGCAGAGCAAGAATGCAACAAAGAGAGACACCTTCAGAGCTTTGAGGCTCAGGTGAAAGTCAAGTGCTCTTTGAAAATACTGTAACTAAAGATTATTATCATAATAATGGCATTGCTCCATGAACCAAAGGAGGCTCTCTGAAAATAACATAATTAATTATAATCAAATTAAAAAAATTTTACCAAAAATGCAACAAAAACAAATTAAACTGATTTTGCTTTGTTTTTGAGGTGTTTGCTTGTTTTGCAATGGCATCAAAATAGTATTTCTCACTAACTGACCTTTAAGGACGTGGGGTCGGCTAAAGCGAGGGCTTGCCTCCTTAGTTCAGCGACAGTCATCTGACATTGCTTGCACAGATCTGCCTTCGACTCATCCCTCTCTGATTCAGAGACGCTCACCGCTCCTGCGCCTTCAGGTGGTGGTCTACTGGCGCACCTTTCCTCCTCCGCTGACAGTCTCTTTCTTGGACTCAACTTAGGTGAGAATGCAGACTCTCCGCTCGAACAGCCTCCAACCTTTTTGAAAGACAACAAAATCGTTTTACAAGAATCAAAATCTATTCTACAAAATTCACATGTATTTAAAACCTGTGGCATTTACACAACAGCTTCAGTAAATATTATGAATTCATTACTTAATTCATAACAATTCTGTGTGTAATTGCAAGCATATTTTCTAAATAATTACATAGTAATAACTTTAACATTTTACATTAATGTTCAAAAACACACACAAAGATTTTTAGGAGAATATCTGAACTTTGTTTGTCCTTTCAATGCAAGTGAATGTTGGCCAGACATCTGAAGGTCCAAAAAGCAGATAAAAGCAGCATAAAAGTAATCCATAAGACTCACTATTTATGTCATTTTTCACTATAAATCTCCTCTTTCACTTTCAGATGTGGAAGTGAAACTAAACAGGCGCCACATGTGACTTTCAGATGTGAAAGTGAAAGTGGAGATTTATAGTAAAAAAGGACTTAAATATTGATCTGTTTCTCACCCACACTTAAAGATATAGATTTAACCACTGGAGTCTTATGGATTACTTTTATGCTGCTTTTATCTACTTTTTGGACTTTCAAATTTCTGGCCACCACTCACTTGCATTAAAAGGACCAACTGAGCTGATATATTCTTCTGAAAATCTTCATTTGTGTTCAGCAGAAGATAGAAAGTCATTCACATCTGGGATTGCATAAGGGTTCATTTTTTGGTGAACTGTCCCTTTAAGGGTTAATAAATGGTTCATTAATGACCAATAATTTGTTTACAAATGCATTATAGATCACTGATATGCATTTATAACAACATGCACAAAAAGGGTGACTCATGCAATACTTGCCAAACAGTGAGCCATTTTACCTTACATGTTATAAACGCTTAATAACCATTATTCAACATTAGTAACCTATGAAAATGCGCCTTAATGTAAAGTGGACACATATAAAGAATTTATTAAGGAGTTGCCAAGATTAGAAAGTTCTGTATATGAAGTTCCATATGGTGTAATAGTCATAAATAAGGCTTTATGATATGATATACACCGTGAATGAGCATGAAGACATGAAAAGTGTTTTAGAAATCCCTGCTTTTAATCTCATTATAATAATCTGTTTTGCTGCATTGCAACATACAGTTTAATATGAACTAAAGATTTTCATGCTTTTGATTAACTTATGTATGAATAAGTGTATTTAATAAGTATTTATAACACAGTACTCACTATTTGGCCAGTATTGCATGAAAGTATCTCCCTTTTCAATCATGTTGTTATAACTGCATATCAGTGATTTAAAATACATCAGTAAATGTCGTATTAGTCACTAATGAACCCATTTAGGAACCTTAAACAATTAAATATTAACGTGGTACAGTAATTAGCTACATATAATAGTTTATTTTTCAGTTCTTAACTTGTGTAAATACACTGTAACATGAACACTGTAATGCAAAGTGTGACCAAACAAATGGGCTGCAAGTCAATCAAACGTAATGCGCAAACCTTGGCATTCAAATAGAATAACTTCTCAGCATCAGCTGTTCATGACTTACAGTGGACCGGCCGATCTGGCACTCTCCTCGCGCATTCCCCTGTGTCAAATCCATCATCTCTGTATCAACGATCAAAACGCCACGGCGGATATAGAGTGCAGTTTATTGCACCTCTGTTTTCTAAAATTGTGCTACACACATTGATTAGGAACAGAGTTCCTGTAGTGTCAGTGGGAGCGCAAAAGAAAAAGCATGACTAAATTCCCATGGTAAAGTTTGCTGTAGTCCCATGACGACGCGCGTGTGCCGAAGCTAAGTTTGACTGCTGTCAATGCGCGTTGCTCGGTCACTCTAGTTGGAGGGGTGGAGCTGGGCACTAAGCATTCAGCAACTATTTCAAACACTCATGTGGTGGTTGTCGAGTTAATATGGACTGCTTATGTACAGACAATATATATATATATATATATATTTATTATTATTATTATTATTTATTTATTTATTTATTAATTTTTTTTTTTTTTTATTTATTTTTTTTTTATTATACTCACAATTTCTCCAGAAAGTTACTGCGTGTGTATGTGTAGTGGTGGGCTTTTTTTTTTTTTTTAAAGAGAGTCTCGTAAGTGAATCTAATCAAATCCTTAAAGAGTTTAAAACTGCATGTCTCATATGCAACAGTTTATAATGACAAAAAGAGGGGGGGAAATCATATTTTAAAAAGAATAGCTCATGCACACATTCCTACCCACTATTACAAATCTTAAATTTGTGTGTCATAAGTAAATGCAAAAATGATCTCGCCATAAATGACGTCATCTTTTATTTTACGGTTCATTGCTACTGTGGGCAGTCCGCTGTGAGACTACGGGTCTGTGGAGGATGTGCCTCATGTCTGCTACTCTTGCGCCACCCTCTGGTATGTCTTTGAACTACAGCTTCCAACCTCGCGGTTTGCTGGAAATGGTGTACATGTTTAAATATTTAATTATGAATCGCTAAATATTTGATGTTAATGGTTTATATACTCTGGTCACTTGATGTTAAATCACAAGCCAAATACTGTCAATCCCCACCTCAAAAAAAAAAAAAAAAAAAAAAAAACAGTGTGTGAGTCCTTTGTCTGTGACAGCGCAACTAGTCAATTCAAACCATCAATAACTGACCGTTTAACGCGTGCGCACGAGACGGTCAAATCTACGTGTAGTAGTTCGGCTTTTTGATCACTTTTAGTTATATATAGGACGTGTAGTCTATATTAGCTACTTAATCTCTGATAGCCAGTTCCCAAACCTTTATTTGACGAGGAATTTTCAGGTTTATGTACTTGTTGCGAGAAACAGTTACTGTAAACCTAAGTTGCTAAGAGCGCACTTGGTGTGGACGATGAGAGCTGTTCGTGGTGCTGAAATGAATCGCCAAACACTCTTTACAGCCGTCATACTGTACATGAATCTAATACAGCGCGTTTGATTATTCACAGCATATAGTCAGGTTTGTAGCACAACAAGTCACATGTAGTGTAATGTGTCGTAAATGAGTCAACTTGTGGAGTCTTTTGTCCAGGCTGCGAGTGTGCTTACCTTGGCTTTTCGTTTTAAAAGATGGCTAGTAAATCCAAAAATGATGTCAGTGTCCACGAAAAACGTTCCCAGGTCTATCAGACTGGGCTTCTGCTTGTCTGACCCAGGCAACCCGTTAGAGTTTTGTAAATCCATTGAGCTGTGGACATATTTCCTCGCCATGCTCAAAGCAAACAAGAAGTCATTGCAGCGCTTTGGAGTTCGGAGTCATTTTATTTTACAGATTGTTTTCTATGATTCCCAACCAGTGTCGTGGTCATATCCAGAGGTTCTTAACAAAGAAATCCCACTGATGACTCATTTAGATCGTCCTGGCACTGTTCCGAATTACTTGTCACATGTAAAATCATACATCCAAATTTTGACCCTCGTCAAAGCTTACAAGAACTCCACACAATCTATCCGTGATCCTTGAGCCTTTGACATACATCCTTGTTGGATAGGCTGTCCATCTCTTGTCTAAACGTCTATGAGTGAACTCTTGTGAGCCTGTTGAGGAGGACTACATTGAGCAACTCCACCTCTCTCTCTCTCTCTCTCTCTCTCTCTCTCTCTCTCTCTCTCTCTCTCTCTCTCTCTCTCTCTCTCTCTCTCTCTCTCTCTCGTCCTAGTGGTTAGTCTGTCTCGCGCTTGAAGCTGTCAGTGCGTTCGCGTCTCAGCGGACCACGCTGCTCTTGCGCTCAGTTCCTCGAACAGACTATGGAAACGCAACATCTTTCAGCGCAGGCTGCTTTTCCAATGCCATCATTCTCTGGCGATGCTTAATATTGCTGCTTATATGGTTTATGTAATATATATCTATTGGTGCGGTTAATTGGAAACATAGGGTACAAAGGGGCTAAAGGCACACCTTAAGGACATTTTTTTTTTTTTTCAATTACTAAAGTTCTATGAACGTTCTCTTAAGGTTATATTATTTGTAACCATAAACTAACGTTCCCAGAACGTTGCAGAGAGGTTTTTGTGTGACAACCTAATAAGAACCTACACAGAACGTTCCCTAATGGTTATTTTTAGGTTTTATTTTGGAACCAAAAACTAACCTTCCCAGAACGTTGCAGGGAGGTTTTTGTTTGACAACCTAATAAGAACCTACACAGAACGTCCTCTTATGGTTATTTTTAGGTTTTATTTTTTTTATAAAAAATAAATAATAATAAATAAAAATTTATCATTTGATTATAATTTTTGTATCAACTTTTCAGTGAGGTTGGCAAATACTTTTGAGACAGCTAAATGCTTTTTTGAGTAATAAATTAAGATAATGCATATTCAAAATAACCACTTCAGAAAAGGGTTAACCGTTTCCTGTTCATTTCAAACTCATTTGGTATTTCAAGTATTCTATAAACAAGTGCATCTCTATTGTGATTGGACCAGTCAATATGAGCCCACTTTGAACATTCTTCATATCGAATCTATTCGCCCCACATAAGAAAAACAATGTGTTTTATATAGAGGCCTTTAGCCCCTGCAACAAGGGTGCTTTTTACCCCAAATACTATTCTTTCACTTATGGGACAAACAGTTATTAAAAAAAATAAATAAAAAAAAACCTTTTGATTTAATCACTTCGAACAAAACTGAAAAGGACAAATAAGTATTTTGTCTCAAAGAAATGTGATCGTTTCAAGGATTCTTATTAGCTATGTAAATGTGCAACATTTAAATATATATAAATGTCAGATCAAATTACATCAAACTTTAGACATTGCATGCAATGAACTCATGGATCAAGGATATTTAGCTATTTATATTGACAAACATGTGTCAAGGAAAGTGCTGTGGTAGTTTTTGCTGCTGTTTAGTGTTTTGGGACAAAATGGGGGGGCTTTAGCCCTGTTGTCCCCTACAAATTATGACAAAATTAAACCTTTCATTTACTGGATTCACAATACAAATTACAATAGGCTTTAAACTAGGCTATATATACTGTATATACACTGATGAGCCAAAACATCATGACCACCTGACTCAAGGGCATAGTTTTCAGGGGGGATGGGGGGGAGGTAACCCCCCTAATAATCAAAACAAGCAAGTATGCAAGTAAGTGCGATTTATTAATGATTTTTATTTAACCCTTTCCAGCCGGAGCGTTCAAATTTGGGAACAATTATTCCCATGGTTCCTGTCTCAATATCTTCGCCGTCCAATCACCGATTTTATTTCTGAAAACTGACAGATGCTCATGACAATATAAGCTAAAAGCACATATTATTGGTTAAGGGGTTACTGGGTGTGAATAATAAATGTTTCGTCATCATCGTCATCCTTCATTTGCCTGGGCGGAGCCAGAGAGGATATCCCGGGAGATTATCTGCTTCAAATTTACTGCTTCAAATTGAAAACTGAGGCGATCTTTCGAGGTAAGACAAGTTATTTAACATGTGTTGTCAATATTGTCTATTGAAAGTCAAAACGTTTTCATTACGAAGCATTTATTTGTAGGAGTAACGCTAGTTATTTCTGGAAAAAATGACATGCCCGTCGGCGTTCATCGGACAGGAAGCTAGCCGCTATTTTTAAGCAAATGTTTGTGAAACTTGCTAAATAAACATTAGCTAGCAATACTATGTACATTTTTAACTAAATATCAATAACTTTTTTGGCCAATTTTGTTGCTTGTGGAAGATAGTCAAACCTTTTTAGTTACGAAGCATTTATTTGCGCTAGCTAGTTTTTGTTTTTGTTTTTCTGGAAAAAAAAACGTGACCGTCATCGGCGAGCCTCTTCTTTTTATATAAAAATTATATATATATATATATATATATATATATATATAGGTGCATCTCAGTAAATTAGAATGTCGTGGAAAAGTTCATTTATTTCAGTAATTCAACTCAAATTGTGAAACTCGTGTATTAAATAAATTCAGTGCACACAGACTGAAGTAGTTTAAGTCTTTGGTTCTTTTAATTGTGATGATTTTGGCTCACATTTAACAAAAACTCACCAATTCACTATCTCAAAAAATTAGAATACATCATAAGACCAATTAAAAAAAATTTTTTTTAGTGAATTGTTGGCCTTCTGGAAAGTATGTTCATTTACTGTATATGTACTCAATACTTGGTAGGGGCTCCTTTTGCTTTAATTACTGCCTCAGTTCGGCGTGGCATGGAGGTGATCAGTTTGCGGCACTGCTGAGGTGGTATGGAAGCCCAGGTTTCTTTAACAGTGGCCTTCAGCTCATCTGCATTTTTTGGTCTCTTGTTTCTCATTTTCCTCTTGACAATACCCCATAGATTCTCTATGGGTTTCAGGTCTGGTGAGTTTGCTGGCCAGTCAAGCACAACAACACCATGGTCATTTAACCAACTTTTGGTGCTTTTGGCAGTGTGGGCAGGTGCCAAATCCTGCTGGAAAATGAAATCAGCATCTTTAAAAAGCTGTTCAGCAGAAGGAAGCATGAAGTGCTTCAAAATTTCTTGGTAAACGGGTGCAGTGACTTTGGTTTTCAAAAAACACAATGGACCAACACCAGCAGATGACATTGCACCCCAAATCATCACAGACTGTGGAAACTTAACACTGGACTTCAAGCAACTTGGGCTATGAGCTTCTCCACCCTTCCTCCAGACTCTAGGACCTTGGTTTCCAAATGAAATACAAAACTTGCTCTCATCTGAAAAGAGGACTTTGGACCACTGGGCAACAGTCCAGTTCTTCTTCTCCTTAGCCCAGGTAAGACGCCTCTGACGTTGTCTGTGGTTCAGGAGTAGCTTAACAAGAGGAATACAACAACTGTAGCCAAATTCCTTGACACGTCTGTGTGTGGTGGCTCTTGATGCCTTGACCCCAGCCTCAATCCATTCCTTGTGACGTTCACCCAAATTCTTGAATCGATTTTGCTTGACAATCCTCATAAGGCTGTGGTTCTATCGGTTGGTTGTGCATCTTTTTCTTCCACACTTTTTCCTTCCACTCAACTTTCTGTTAACATGCTTGGATACAGCACTCTGTGAACAGCCAGCTTCTTTGGCAATGAATGTTTGTGGCTTACCCTCCTTGTGAAGTCAGTGATTGTCTTCTGGACAACTGTCAGATCAGCAGTCTTCCCCATGATTGTGTAGCCTAGTGAACCAAACTGAGAGACCATTTTGAAGGCTCAGGAAACCTTTGCAGGTGTTTTGAGTTGATTAGCTGATTGTCACCATATTCTAATTTTTTGAGATAGTGAATTGGTGGGTTTTTGTTAAATGTGAGCCAAAATCATCACAATTAAAAGAACCAAAGACTTAAACTACTTCAGTCTGTGTGCACTGAATTTATTTAATACACGAGTTTCACAATTTGAGTTGAATTACTGAAATAAATGAACTTTTCCACGACATTCTAATTTATTGAGATGCACCTGTGTATATATATATATATATATATATATATATATATATATATATATATATATATATATATATATTTATATATATATATATATATTTTTTTTTTTTTGGCAGTTTCTGTGAAACTTGCTAAATAAACATTTGCTAGCAATACTATGTACATATTTAACTAAATATCACTAACTTTTTTTTTTTTTTCAAATTTTGTCACTTGTGAAAAATCCTCCTGAAGTAATGATGCAGAGAGCAGACACTGTTCAGACTTTTTTTTTTTTTTTTTTTTACGCTGTTCAGACCTGCCTGGAAACTGGCCTGCTAGTTAGATAAGCTATCTAGCTTGATGATTTTCCCATGTAATAAAAAAAAAAAATGGTAGATATCTTTCTATAATTTAGCAGATAGCCTTACCAATCCATCACACAAACATGATTTTAGATTGTGTGTAGCTTCCTGTTCACAAGGAAAGTGTGAGAGGGCTGTCAGCAGTTGGACATTCTGGTTATTCTGCAAGCCTTTGGTGACTATTCAGTGTATGGATTTGTGAAGAACACACTGCTGGCTACCAATTGTGTACTTTTTTGTGTTGTAGAGATGGAAAGACTATGGCTCCCTGCTTTTGAGGGCATGAGCACACAGAAGGAAGATCTGCTGGACCAGGAACTACTGCAGGAAGACCTGGACCACGAGGAGATGGAGTATGAGATGGAACCTGATCCCCAGCCAAGACCATCAACAGGATACATATGAATGTGTATGTATTGTTTGTTTCTATGTCTCATATGACTGATACTCACAGTAACACTAACACTGTTACTCTTATTATTTTGGGTATGGCTAGCCATTCTCGCACAGGTCCCAAGTCAGCTAGAAAGCGTAAACGCTTCCCTGACTCTGTTTCTTATCCCTCGTACTCTGACATCAATTCACAGGCACCAAAACCTCTCCCATTTAAGCCTAGCCGTCCATTCGGTATTGACTTAGGTAGTGTGCGTCAGGCTGCGTGGTCAACCTCCAATATGATGTTGCAAGAAATTGACTTTTCCTTGCTGTTTTTTACTCAGGCTGTAGTTGCTGAGATATGCAGCTTTACAAACCGTCAGGGGCGGGAGCTCGTCCTAAACTGTCTGTCATAGTCCAGCTACCAAGGAGCTTGGATGGAGGTGACCCCCGATGAATTTTACAAATTTCTTGGATTGCTCATTTACATGGGGTTTTCAATTCTCAATGATTCCCATCGTCATTGAGGAACTAAGTCATTTCAGGACTCGTGGGCGAGGGGATTTATGTCGTGTGACCGCTACAAGGCTCTTTTAGCAGCTCTAAATGTTGTAGACACTACCACAGAGGATAATCAGGATCGCCTTAGGAAGTTGCGTTATCTTATGGACCACCTCAAACAAAAATGCCAGCAGCTCTTTCAGCCTAACCAAAATCTCGCAATAGATGAACGTATGGTCAAGTCTAAAGCTCGGTCAGGATTTAAACAATACATGAAGGGCAAGCCTACTCGGTGGGGTTTTAAATTATGGATAACTGCAACATCAGACTCGGGGTATAATTTCGACTTCAATGTTTACACAGGTAGTCACGATGGGCATGTCACTGACTTGGCCACCAAAGTAGTTGAGTTGTTACTGCAGCCATTCAAAGACCAGGGCCCAATGTTTGGTTTGACAACTTTTACACGTCCCCAGCTCTTATGGTTAAGTTGTTAGAAATGGGAACTAATGCCTGTGGGACATGCAGGGTGAATCATAAACTGTTTCCTGCAGAATTTAAAGACAGCAAAAGATGGGAACGCAAGACAGCCCATGGGGATATGAGGTGGTGTAGGATTGAGGGGAATATACTTGTAATTCAGTGGAACGACACGCGTGCAGTTACATGCCTCTCCAATTTCCACAATGCGAATGGCTCAACTGAAATTACTAGGTTTGTAAAAAATGATGGCAACTGGACAAAAGAAGCAGCCCTCCAGCCCACTGTCATCAGTGATTATAACAAAAACATGGGCGGTGTTGATAGGTCAGACCAAATTATAAAATCTTACGACATCCTACAAAAAACTCAGAAGTGGTGGAAGACTCGTCCTCCCCCTCCCCTCTTTTCTCCCTCTCTTCTCTCCACAGGTATTGCAGTTGTTGAGTATTTATGAATTAATATATATTCTGTTCCTGCACTCTTTATTAAAAATGTATTTACTGTAGATAGTTCGAAAGTTTGATTTTGTGTGTTTTGCCGTGTAATTCGTGTGTAATTCTAATGTTCAAATTAAATAAAGTGTGTGCTTTATTGAACACATAAAAGGTATATTTCAGTGTTTGTATCCTTCGATTTCAGATGCAATCTCAATTTATTATTACAGGTGCTCAAAAGGAGTATTTGAGGAGTGGTCATGTGAAATGTATCTTAACGTTCTAAATGTTTGTTTTATTCTGTTTTCCCACTAATCACTAGAATGGTCATAACTTTTAAACAATAGATTATATTTCTAATCTGTCAGCTATTCTACATTGCCCACAAAATTATGTATATTTCATACACTCTAAGTTTCCCTCTAGCTTGTAATTAAAATGGTTGAAAATGCAGTTGTTTGATGAAGTATGGTGGCCGGAGAAGATTTTTGTAAAAATTGCTGTGTGAAATCTTATTGATAAAGGATGATTAGCATTAAATAATCATACATATATTGAAATCATTTGAAAGCCCTAGTTCTTCTCTTCAATATGGTATATACAGTTCAGGTGTGTGATGTTATATGAACATGAATGTAATATGAAAATGGATAAGAATATCATATTCTGGTACAGGAATTTTGGGCTCAGGCTTTAAAGGGTTAAAGTCTTGCCATTATATTTTGAATACAAGATTATTATATACCAAAGCGGATATAGAACAGGCTCCCTTCCCTGGTGCTGGTTGTTTGAGCAGCGCTGTTATTGAGCAGCTTAAATACGAAGCTTAATACTTTAGATAAAGTCAGTTATTTGTTGGGCTTTGAAAAACGAACACAAGACATTTCTGCTGCCCTCTTAATAAAAACTCTTATCTCGCGTAAACAGAGGAGCACGTTGTAGATAAGCAGGCAGGCATTATTGCCATAATATACTCGTTTCTGTAGACTGTCCTTTGAAGGAGCATGGTTTTGTCGCTCCGATTAAGGGAATTATAGGCAGTTGACGGTGACAAATCTGATTGGGAATTGGAAGTGATATTGTCTCATCAACTTGCCCCAATATACGAAGTCGTAAATTGCATTGATAGCCCAGCTTTTTAGTTTCCAGGTCTGGAGTGATGGGGGTACATTAGTCCTTTAGGGCCTGATAATCCATTGTAGAAGTGATTCAGCACGTGCACAAGCCTCTCCCTCGCCTCCCTCTCCTGGATGGGGTAGGGTCATCCCGACACAATGATGAAATTCCGCAAATCGAGTCTCACGGGAGCGCAGCTCGACATCTGCTGCCCTTGCACATGTAGGCAAATCGCTTCGGGCTCCTCATTAAGACTTCTGAAATATCTTCCACCCAAATTCACCACACCGAGCTCCACCAGTTGGGTGCAAGACGGAGCGTTTAGCGAATGTTACCGCTATTTAGGACGCGACTCCCAGATCAAAAAGAGCCTTGATGGACTCGGATCAGCAGAATTAATGATTGGATTGAACGCTCATGAATAATTGAACAACATCACGGGACAGCAAAATGTGGTTCCATTGAAGCATGAGCGAGTTTTTGTATCAGCATAAAAAAAAAACCATTGCTTAATTTTGGCTCTTTTATTAATAAAGGATTGGACGATGTAAAGCACGTGCAGGGGTTGATTTAATACAAAGCCATTTGGGGAAGTTGTCACAAGAACTACACAAAATTCCACGTACACAAATGCTTGTTTTATCTAGCAATGGTTTGTATGTTGGTTTCAAACAGTAAATTAGAGTAGCCTAATTTAGGGAATTCTATCCTCTAATTTCCATTATCATTATTTTTTTATTATTATAAAAATATTTATTTATTTATTTATTTATTTTTATTTTTATTTTTTTTGGTAATAGCTGTTGGGTATAGGAGTGAACACAATAAAATCACACTGTCGTAAATTAAAGGGATAGTTCACCCAAAAATCCTCTCCTCATTTACTCAACCTCATGCTATCCCAGACGTGTCTGACTTTTATTTCTTCTGCTGAACACAAAGGAAGGTTTTTAGAAGAAAATCTCAGCTCTGTAGGTCAATATAATGCAAGCGAATGGTGGCCAGAATGTAGAAACTCTAAAAAGATTAAAAAAGGCGGCATAAAGTAATCTACACGACTGCAGTGGTTAAATCTATATCGCAATATGATAGGTGTGGGTGAGAAAAAGATGAACATTTAAGTCCTTTTTTACTATAACTTCTCCTCCCTGCCCAGTAGGTGGCGACATGCACAAATAATGTGAATCGCCAAAAACAAAAGAAGAAGAAAGTGAAAGTGAAAGTGAAGATTTATAGTTTAAGAAAGGACTAATATATTGATCTGTTTCTCACCCACACCTCATATCGCTTTTGAAGATATTAATTTAACCACTGGAGTCATATGAATTACTTTTATGCTGCCTTTATATTCTTTTTGAACCTTCAAAGTTGTGGCCATCATTCACTTGCGTTTTATGGACCTACAGAGCTGAGATTTTTATTTATGCATTTATTTTAAACTTCGTTTGTGTTCTGCAGAAGAAAGAAAGTCAGACATATCTGGAATGATGAGATAATTTTCATTTTTGGGTGAACTATCCCTTTAAGGCAGGGTTCAACTACGCAGATTTTAACTGAAAGGTTAAACTGTGTTCTCATAAAAAGCAATAGGGGAATTGTTCATAAATGTCAAGTCAGTGTAAGTTTTCACATGTGTTTAAAATATATTGCAATTTTATACAATTTATTAATTGCAATTTGCCAAAAAGTGATTTGATCTGTTTATACTGCATGAGCTTAATTTTGGACCCCATTGACTTCTATTGTATGAACAAAAGCACATCATATCCTTATATATATATATATATATATATATATATGCTTGTTGTCCATAGAAAAAAAAGAAAAGAAAAAAAAAGAGTCATAGCCTACGAGTTTAAGATGGCATAAGGGTAAATGATGAAATTTTTTGGGTGAACTACTCCTTTACAGAAATTGACTTTCAAAAATAAACGCACGCTGAGAAAGTAAAAATGTGACAACTAGCCCCGGTCTCTCTTACCTTGAAACATGTGAAGACACTTTCCGTAATTATATTTTGTTTTTAAATGCATCTATTATCAGTGCAAACTGAAATGACAGGTCAACTGACATCCTTCGATATTTTGTCATTTGTTTTGCTCTGCTTGTGGCATGGATTAATCTTAAGGGCTCCACTTTAATTTGCAATTCATGAGATGTTTATCCGTGCAGTTCCCTCTGTTTAGTCCTCAATTGATTCGGAGACGCATTCACCCAATCGATTTGTTCACAAACAGTTTGATATGTGTACAGTGGGTGTTTGATGCACAGCTTGCTGCTTCTCTGCATGGTTTTGTCGGGATCACTAATTAAAAACAGGGTCACAGGTCGCCCCTTTGCTTACCTAATGAACTGATGAAACTGTTGAGACGTAATCATTCTGGATATTGATTTGCATGACAGTTTGCGTTCATCTGAGTGTTTGCGCTCGTCACCTAGTCGTGCCGTTGTCAAGCCTTTAGACATAGTGTTAAATCGTAAGGCTCGACCCATTTAATCATGTGGGCAAACGAATGTTGAAAGGCCAGCAAAGACCGTCGTAAATGGTCCCCCAGAGACTAGTAAGGCTTGAGTTCAGCACCACGGACAGCACATCAGAAAAAGACAAACTTTAGATGCAGGCAGGGTCAGTTTGGTGTGTGAGTGTCCTTTTATCGTTTGGCCGTTGCTGTGGGGAGTGTTTGGGAGGGGCACGATATTTTAATCTTGAATAAAAAATGAAATAATTTTGATAGCAATTAATTCGGGCACAATATTCACAGAGGGAAACACAAGGGGACATTAGAAAGAAAATGACAACTTTAGAGAAAGAAACTTTTAGTGTTGAAATTGATCAACCCACACACCTCTTAAAACAGAAATACTACAAGCCTACTTCCCCCACACACATACACATACATATACACATACACGCACACATACATATACATACACATAACCAGTCATTTGGATCTCCATTTGACTTTTATTGTTGTTAAATAATAAAGTCTACTATAATTATAAGATAACCATATAGCATAACCTTTTTCATATGTATAGAATAAACCACGTTTTCCTTTCCTGCAGGAGTTTTTTGCTCCCAATTTAGCCTTTGAAATTGCCGCCATTTCTAGCAAGGTTAGAAGACTTTACAAGTTGAAGCATTAAGCACATTTTAGGTTACCTGACAAAACATTGGTTGTTAACAATACAAATACACATGAAAACAAAGACCAAACTTTTGGTTTTAAAGGTCTGTTCAGGTAGAAATAGCTCTTAAAGCTTACAGCTGAATTTCAATGTTTTAAGTTTAGATGGAGCCAGCTTGCGTTTGTTCAAGTACAACAAATGTACATCAGGATATCACGTCTTTGTTCCAGAACCAGTGGTAGTATCTCCCTGATCAAGTGGTCCTAAACATTTCACAATTTTGAGACAGAACTGTTGAACTGTTAAGAACCACTGCACCAGAGAGACAATAAAACCCTCAAAGGACATCAGTCCGGGTGTTATCCATATCCGAAGGACCAATAGGCTATTCAGACGTCTTAGGGGCCGTTCACACAGGCGTTCTTCCGTTCAAAAACAGCAAGACTGAGCTCAGCGGAAAAAAGACTAGTTTTTAAAAGCGTTCAGTTTTAACAATAATTACTTTTAACTAGACAAGCCGTCTTATAAACGCAACGTTCATCAAAACAGCGAAAGGCAACGCAACAGACCGTATTCAGAGTAACGCAATGTAGATTTTTGACAGGAATGAAAACCAGGCTGTGAGGGATACACTTCGCAGTCTTTTCAGTGGGTCTTACTGCTGGCGTTGATCGTTCAGCTGAAGATATATTTACGAGATATAGCCATAAAAAAAAAAAAAAAAAAAAAAACATATTGTCAAAAGACAAAAAAAAAAAAAAAAAAAACTCCAGAAAACGCCAGCTGTGAAAATTAGTTGCTAGTCTATCCCTCACGAACTCGTTTTCATTCCCGTCAAAAATTTAAAATAGCGCTGCACTGAATGAGGTCTATCGTCTCTCGACGTTCGTCGGAGTCACGTGTAGCCTATATGGACCAACAATTAAAAATAGCGCAGACGGAACGCCAGAACGCGTCGTGTGTGAACGGCCCCTTACCGTAGCCAGCGTCATAACTTTCAGAAAAGTATCTCCTCGTTCAGAAAGAAACCTCTTCGTGAACAAATATCTCGAGGAGCACCAAGTTCACGCGTCATCCATCCGAGGTTTGCGTTGAGAGAATAATATTGTTACAAAAGTGCCAAAAAATAAACAAATAAATAAATAAAATAATAAAAGTCGGTGGACAGCTCTTCTGAAAATGTCCTCGGCTCAGCTACACATAACTTGGGTGTGCAGTGTGTCTTTTTATACTGCGTGAAACGTGTACAGTGCACACTGGGCTTTTTATTCAGACTGGAATGACGACTCTTCAGGTCCAGCCGGCTTTTCTGGGTTCCTTGGGCAGAAAAGAGCAATCGGCACTGCATCTTACACGTGTTTTTTTTTTTAACTCGTGCATTGATTCTCTTTAGGTTCAATTTTAAGTTTAGTTTATCAGTATCCTCTGTCTTAATAATAAACATACAGTGGCCTCGAAAAAGTATTTTTACACTTACAGTATGGTAAGAGTTAGACTTAAAAATGCATGTAAGCCTATTTCATTAGGCTAAGAAAATTCCAAACCCAGTGGCACCTAAATTATGCTAGAATCTTTCTCAGAATTAACGTTATATTCATAAACCTTTTTTTTTTTTTTTTTTTTTTGCAATTAGCCTACTTAACCAACACCAGCTGGTCACACAAGTTCATGCAGGTTTTTAAACCACAAGTGATTTCATCACATTAACTATGAAAATCTGACCAAATTTGACAACCAGAAAGTTTTCATTCTGAACAGTTTGTCTATTGTTTTATCATGTAAAACATAACAAACCTAATTTCTCTTGGTTTGAAAACTGCTTGCACATTCTGTAGAATAAATGCCACAGTTTTGTTAGCTGATGCAATGTCATTTTTAAGTGTGGCTACTTGATCACATATAGCCAAAAGTTTTATCAAGTGCATCGATGCCCAGCATTCCATAAGGTTGTGTAGGTACAGGTGAAGTCAGAAGTTTACATACACTTAGGTTGAAGTCATTAAAACTCTTTTTTTTTTTTTTTTTTTTAACCACTCCACAGATTTCATATTAGCAAACTATAGTTTTGGCAAGTCGTTTTGGACATCTACTTTGTGCATGACAAAAGTAATTTTTCCAACAATTGTTTACAGACAGATTGTTTCACTTTTAATTGACTATATCACAATTCCAGTGAGTCAGAAATTTACATACACTAAGTTAGCTGTGCCTTTAAGCAGCTTGGAAAATTCCAGAAAATTATGTCAAGCCTTTAGACAATTAGCCAATTAGCTTTTGATATGAGGTGTACTGAATTGGAGGTATACCTATGGATGTATTTTAAGGCCTACATTCAAACTACATACTACTCTTTGCTTGACATCATAGTAAAATCAAAAGAAATCTGCCAAGACCTCAGAAAAAAATTGTGGACCTCAACAAATCTGATTCATCCTTGGGAGCAATTTCCAAATGCCTGAAGGTACCAAGTTCAAATGTATAAAACAATAGTATGCAAATTTAAACACCATGGGACCACGCAGCCATCATACCGCTCAGGAAGGAGACGCATTCTGTCTCCTAGAGATGAACGTAATTTGTTGCGAAAAGTGAAAATCCCAGAACAACAGCAAAGGACCTTGTGAAGATGCTGGAGGAAACAGGTAGACAAGTATCTATATCCACAGTAAAACGAGTCCTATATTGACATAACCTGAAAGGCTGCTCAGCAAGGAAGAAGCCAATGCTCCAAATCTGCCATAAAAAAGCCATACTACAGTTTGCAAGTGCACATGGGGACAAAGATCTTACTTTTTGGAGAAATGTCCTCTGGTCTGATGAAACAAAAATCGAACTTTTTGGCCATAATGACCATCGTTATGTTTGGAGGAAAAAGGGTGAGGCTTGCAAGCCGAAGAACACCATCCCAACCGTGAAGCATGGGGGTGGCAGTATCATGTTGTGGGGGTGCTTTGCTGCAGGAGGGACTTAACAAAATAGATGGCATCATGAGGAGGGAAAATTATGTGGATATATTGAAGCAACATCTCAAGACATCAGTCAGAAGTTAAAGCTCGGTCGCAAATGGGTCTTTCAAATGGACAATGACCCCAAGCATACCTCCAAAGTTGTGGCATAATAGCTTAAGAACATCAAAGACAAGGTATTGGAGTGGCCATAACAAAGCCCTGACCTCAATCTGATAGAAAATGTGTGGGCAGAACTGAAAAAGCGTGTGCGAGTAAGGATGACTACAATCCTGACTCAGTTACACCAGTTCTGTCTGGAGAAATGGGCCAAAATTCCAGCAACTTATTGTGAGAAGCTTGTGGAAGGCTACCCAAAACATTTGACCTAAGTTAAACAATTTAAAGGCAAAGCTACCAAATACTAACAAATTGTATGTAAACTTCTGACCCACTGGGAATGTGATGAAAGAAATAAAAGCTGAAATAAATCATTCTCTCTATTCTGACATTTCACATTCTTTAGTGATCCTAACTGACCTAAGACAGGGAATGTTTTCTACGATTAAATATCAGGAATTGTGAAAAACTGAGTTTAAATGTATATGGCTCAGGTGTATGCAAATTTTTATTTCAACTGTAGGTATTTAGAGATTCTTATGAGGGGTGAGAGTGGAAATATCAGAGTACAGTGAACCACACCAATCCTTTAGCCATTAGTCATAATTTGTCTTTGTAACTGGGTTTTGATTGTATGACTTTACCATATGCTGATTATGTTAACATTTCAAAAATAAGTACATAATTTTGGCAATAACGTATTTTTGTCTTGGTGCTTAACATAAGATCTAATAGCACAACAAAGAATTAGACATCTTTAAAAAATTTCAGTAAAAACTTTTTTCTTTGTGCTTGACAATTTTATTTCACATTTACAGCAACAAACCACATATATATGTATTTCTTATGTACTATGACAACAAGAGCATTAACATTTGCTTTTGCACATTATATTCCTACACCAATTTTAAATTAGTTTTAAATAGTTTGAATAAAGTTTTTTCTGAGGTGATCTAAAATTCAAACATGACCAACCTGATTAAGAATCACAGATTAATGGAGAACAAAGCTGACAAAACTAAGAACAAAACTAACTGACAAATATCCATTTTGGTTTAGCAAAAAGTAATCCGTTGTTTTTGATAGTTACACACATGACAACTGATTACTTTTTAATAGGATAAATCCAATGAAAACATTCTTTTTAATTTTTTTTTTTATACATTTACATTATTGAGACAGCACTAACAGGTGGTACTGTTTGCACACCAAATGCGAATTTTTGCCGCAATTAAGATTTTGAATAAACAATACATTCCTATAGAGGAATTCACACCTGCGAACATTCGCACACAGACAAAGAGTTTATTTTTTTATTTTATTAATTTTTTTTTTATACAGTGGGTTTGACAAATGTTTTTCCCTCACCCTGCTATGAAAACCCTGACCAATAAAATATGTGCTTTGGATCATGTGAAAGAAGTGATACCAAAACCAGCACTGGTAGCGCTAAAACACAGAAAGCTTAGTTGACCACCGATATTAATCTGAAAGAATTCAAAGAAATCCTGAACTAGCAGTGAGTGCCAGCATTTTATTTGGATCAAATGTCTTAAAGGTGAACTCAAGAAACTTTTGTCTTTGTGTCATCTTGGACTTACACTGACACCTAGCGGCTTGGATGCAGCATAATTTAAAATCAATAGTTTTCAGTTTCAGATGCCATTGTAGAAATGTAGTATTCACAGTCAGCCATGATTACTTTAATCAGTGAGTGAAAGTGTGAAATAACAGGACGGTTTCTGTGATTAAGCGAGTAGTATTCGGCTGGTCATGTGATTCTAACATGGCAGCCTCCATGTGTGGACCCTCTCCATGTAGAATAAAACAGCTCCTATAAGGTTACGGATATGACTGGAGTCTTCATTTTAATGTGAGTGGTCATGATTTCCTACATGCAGTATATTGCAAAATTACAATTCATGTCTTTAGGAGTTTTTTGAGGGAAAAAAAATTACTGAGTGCACCTTTAAAAACTGAAACATCTTTTCTCGTATGGGTTCTCTTAACATGTAAATTATTGCTGCATCGCTGCCTTGCATCCCATTAAAAAAAACTTTCTGAAACAATTTTACGCATCTTAAATGTTTCTCCACCCAATATTAATATTAATACCATTGCTGTGATTTGCAGTGCACTCTGTATGTGTCTTTGAATCAAAATGCCTTTGTATATCAAAAATGGCTGTGCTATAGTTAGTAGTAATAAAGTATCTAATAATGGCTCCAACTGAAGATGGGTTTTATTGCATACATTTTACAGACTCTTGGATGTCACATTTAATTCATAACATACAGGTTTTTGCACAAATGTAAATAACACAGGTAAGATGTCCATGAAAATAAGATATAATCATGTTCCAATTAATAACACTTCTTTTTACATCATGTGTGTGCATTACGCAGTGATTTAAAACAAATGTACATAACACTTATATGTATGTGGCAAAGGCATATTATCAGTATTGTTCCAATTGATAACATTTGTTTTAAAGTTAATATTATATTTACACTCTATTCATTCTAATCACCCCTCAGACTGTGGTGAAGCCTGTACATGTTCAGTCAGCTTGTTAAATCATTTGTATTTGTAAAGCGCTTTTCACAACACACATCGTTTCAAAGCAGCTTTACAGAAAATTATGCTATAACAGAAAATGAAGCTGTAATGTCTGTAATGTCTTAGAGTCGTCACTGTGCGGTTTAATGAAAATGTGATTGTAGATTATGCCTTAAGAAAATGAGTTCTTGCAGGTGAATTGAAATAGTTTGTGAAAGTGGCTTGAAGGTTTACTTTCTCATTGAGCAAACCAAACAACGAACTCTTCATCGCTGCTGCAGCTGTAGTTTTCTTTTTTCGATTGGCTCGAGAACTCGTTTGTCTTTCACACTGTGATGTTCTCATCTATGATGGGCGAAGGGAAGACCAGCTTAGAGGTGCTTTGCACCACCTACAACACCGCGGTAAAATTGCTTGTAGATCAGCACCACCTATTGTAAAGTTGTGAATGTGTTAACGGCGATCATTCGCCTCGCTTTTAATGTGAAAGGGCCATTCATCGGCATTTCGTTTCGCATTATCGCATCGCCTCTGGTGTGCAAAGGCCTTAACACATAAAAAAACAACAACAAAAAAAAAACATTGGATGAACAAATAACATCCATTAGTCTGATCAGTTTCAGACTGTAAACTGTATATACATACAGTTGGCTGATTGTCAGATAAGGGCATTTCTGCATGTAAACAATAAATACATCATATTCTAATGAACACACTATTCCATAAAACACATCAACATGTTATCATCTTTTTTTGACATCAGTAGTTACAGTACACTTTACTGTAAAATTCCCTGAATACTGTACTTATACAGATATAGCATTTATGAATCCTTTTCTGTCACCATTACAGTACATTCATATCTGATTGTTACCTGTTGGGATGGACTAAAGAATAAAAAAAAGAAATAATACGGCTTGTGCTTTTATAAAGGGCTCGCAAAGAAAATCGAGGTTTGCTGAAAATGAGAAAGTAGAGGAATAATTGCAAGAAGTGACAGCAAGTAGGATGGTCTCCTCAGGATCTTGCTGGGCAAGCAGTGAACTCGATAAACTCGCCATTCTAGTGAAGAGACAATAAGAGAAAAATGTACTGTATGCACACTTTTGCACTTAAAACGTCAAAGAGGCTGCAGTTTTGAGGTTATTTATTACAAGCACCAGCTATTTCATCACAGCATAAAAAGCATGAATTTACAAAAACGTTTGGGCAGCTTGCAATATACTATAATTATATATTAATACATTACTCCACTTTAAAGCAGTCATATTCATGCTTTAACAGCCAAGTATATGTTCATACGGCAGGGATGGATTACCGACCAGGCCAATGGGGCCAGTGCCCAGGGGCCCTTGACTGCCCGGGGGGGCCCTGAGCCCTGCCGCTCGAAAACCCAACAACAATGAAAACGAACCCCACCGCCCCACCCCCCCTCAACAAGTTTTGGGCCAGTTGCTATGTAAAAAAAATGGTGGGAGGGGAGGGGGGCCCTTGGAGATAACTGGCCCCAGGGCCTTTGCAAGTCATAATCCGTTCCTGTCATACGGCATTGCTTAAAGCAAAAGTTTTAGCTTGTTTCCTGTCTTTGCTTGACATCATAGTTTAATGTCTCCAAAGAAAGGAAAATAAATCAAATAAATCCTAAAATATTAAGTCTGCTTGTTTTTTAGCATCCATTTCACGGCAATGTGATAAGAAAATAAAGCCAGTTATGCAATGTGCATGTCCAGATTGCATTACCAGCTTATGAAGTGTAAGCTTAAAGCAACATTTATTGTACAGGTTTTAACTTTACAATCCTCTTTGTTCTGTTCAGATCAATGTGTCCATCAGTAAAAATGCAGTGCATCACAATTCCAGCAGCAGATAAATTCGGTTCACACTCCAGTCCAGTTTCTTGTTCATTTATGAACAAAAAAGCGATCAGCAAGGGACTACAGTTTGACCATGGTTGGAACATGCAAGTCACCAATCACAGCACAGCTCAGGGTAAACTACGACTGCTTTAGAACAGATAAACATCAAGTATGCCGTGTATAACACAGCTCAAAACACAATTTACCTCTTCCTCATTCTCCTCAAATACTGACTGCAAGAAAAAGATGAGGGATTTTGTTGTTAACTTAAAACTGTTAACTGTAATTTTTGTTAACCTGAAGTATGCACCAAATCATGACACAAAAATGGCACTGTTGTATGAATGAACACTCCATGAGAATGGTCGCTTATGTGACTTTAGCACAGTGGTAGACATTTCACTTAAAAGAATAGTTCACCTAAAAATTCTCTTATCATTTACTCATCCATATCCCATCTCAAACTCGTATGACTTTCACTGCGGAACATAAAATACGATATTTTGATCAAAATATCTTCATTTGTGTTCCGCAGAAGAAAGAAAGTCATATAAGTTTAAAACAGCATAAAGTTGAGTAAATGATGAAAGAAGGCAGGCTGTGGCTATCCACTTCGGATATGGAATTCACACGTTTTGCGCAAGGTCATCAGGGGCCGCTTTGAATTTCACACGAAAAGTATGGCAGACAGTGTCCATGTCCGGAATTGCATACAAACCATACCGTTCTGCCCTACTCCAACCAGCATTTAGAACGCACAGGGAGATGAATAAAATGTCATAATCTATGTGAAAATTGGTAAATGCGTTAATCGCGATTAAGAAAAATATACGCATTTAAAATTTGTTATTAATTGCATGCGTTAACTTTTGACAACTATATATAAATATTATATATAATATATAACTGTATATAAATAATGTTGTATATAGGCCTATAAAACAAAAATAATATGTCAAAAAACATATTTCTTCCACTAAAAACATCAGTACATTCTGGCCACTTATTTGTTATATAAGTGTTATATTATCAATTTTCATCATGAGGCCAGACTTAAAGAAGACTTTTTAGATTTTTCTCCCCCATTGATACATTCACATTTCCTTTTCTCATCACTTTGAACCGTTTTAAATGGAAGATGAAGATTTTTTACAACACGAAATGATGACAAACATACACTATATGGCCAAAAGTATGTGGACACCAACAAGTTTGGTAGGTCTCTTAATTCCAGTGAAGACAAATCTTAATGCTACGATATACAATGACATTCAAGAGAATTGTACGCTTCCGACTTTGTGGCAACAGTTTGGGGAAGGTTTTTTTTTTTTGTCTGTTTCTGTGCACAAATTGAGGTCCATAAATAATTGATTTAATAAGTCTGGTGTGGAAGAACTTGACTGGCCTGTACAAAGCCCAGACCTGAACTCCACTGAGCACCTTTGGGATGAATTGGAACATCGACTATGAGCCAGGCCTTTACAGCTTTACATCAGTGCCTGACCTCACTGATGCTCTTGTGTCTGAATGGGAGCAAATCCCAATAGCCATACTCCAACATCTAGTAAAAAGCTTTCTCAGAAGAGTGGAAGCTGTTATAGCAGCAAAGGGAGGACCAACTCCCATTCATGCCCTTGGCTCTGAAATGAAACGTTAAACAATCTCATATGGTTTTGGTGTTTGGGTGTCCACATAGTTTTCGGCCATACAGTTAAATGACTTGTAAACATTTTTTTTTTTACCTCATTACCCTCATCTGCCTGATGCTGAAATAGATAAATTGCAAAATTTCTTTAAAACAGCTTTGTTAACCAGAAACAAATTTGATGTTTTTTGTGTTTTAGTTAGTTTAAAGGGATAGTTCACCCAACAATGAAAATTATCTCATTATTTACTCACCCTCATGCCATCCCAGATGTGTATGACTTACTTTCTTCTGTTGAACACAAATGAAAATTTTTAGAAGAATATATTAGCTCTGTAGGTCCACACAATGCAAGAAAATGGTGGCCAGAACTTTGAAGGTTCAAAAAGCACATTAAGGCAGCATAAAAGTAATACAACTCTAGTGGTTAAATTCATACTGTACCTTCAGAAGTGATATGATAGGTGTGGGTGTGAAACAGATCAATATTTAAGTCCCTTTATTTACTATAAATCTCTACTTTCACTTCATAATTTTTCTTCTTTTGTTTTAGGTGATTCACATCATTACTACATATCGTCACCTACTTGGCAGGGATGGGAATATATTGTAAAAACAAAAAAAGAACTTAAATACTGATTGTTTCTCAACCACATATTTCATATCGCTTCTGAAGGTATGAATTAAACTACTAGAGTCGTATTGATTACTTTTATGCTGCCTTTTTGTGCTTTTTGGGACTTCAAATTTCTTTCCTCCAATCACTTGCATTTTATGGACCTACAGAACTGAGATATTCTTCTAAAAATCTTTCTTTGTGTTCAGCAGAAGAAAGAAAGTCATATACATCTGGGATGGCATGAGGGTAATGAGATAATTTTCATTTTTGGGTAAACTATCCCATTAATATTTAACCAAACTTGATCCTCTCTATAAAATGCATCAGTCTGTGAAAATGTAGGAATATATATATATATATATATATATATATATATATATATATATATATATATATATATATATATATATATATATATATATATACACACACACACACACACACACAGCTCTGGAAAAAATTAATAGACCACTGCAAAATTATCAGTTTCTCTGGATTTAATATTTATAAGTATGTGTTTGAGTAAAATGAACATTTTTGTTTTATTCTATAAAGTACTGAAAATACTTATAAAAATATTGTCATTTAGAGCATTTATTTGCAGAAAATGACAACTGGTCAAAATAACAAAAAAGATGCAGTGTTTTCATACCTCGAATAATGCAAAGAAAACTAGTTCATATTCATTTTTAAATAACACAACACTAATGTTTTAACTTTATCACAATCACAGCTTTCATGGGTCTTGGCATGCTCTCTGCCAGTCTTTCACATTGCTGTTGCAAAGACGAATCTGCCTGATTCCAGCCTTGCTGAAGCACCCCCAGATCATCACCGTTCCTCCACCTGGTCGTCTAATGGTTAGACGGAGACCTGGAGAGACCTTCAAGCCACAGTGTCTCACACCCACTGTGAAATTTGGTGGAGGATCGGTGATGATCTGGGGGTGCTTCAGCAAGGCTGGAATCGGGCAGATTCGTCTTTGTGAAGGACGCATGAATCAAGCCACATACAAGGTTATCCTGGAAGAAAACTTTATTCCTTCTGCTCTGACAATGTTCCCAAACTCTGAGAATTGGTTTTTGCAGCAGGACAATGTTCCATGCCACACAGCCAGGTCAATCAAGGTGTGGATGGAGGACCACCAGATCAAGACCCTGTCATGGCCAGCCCAATCTCCAGACCTGAACCCCATTAAAAACCTCTGGAATGTGATCAAGAGGAAGATGGATGGCCACAAGCCATCAAACAAAGCCGAGCTGCTTGAATTTTTGCACCAGGAGTGGCATAAAGTCACCCAACAGCAATGTGAAAGACTGGTAGAGAGCATGCCAAGACGCATGAAAGCTGATTGAAAATCAGGGTAAAACACTGCATCTTTTTAGTTATTTTGACCAGTTGTCATTTTCTGCAAGTAAATGCTCTAAATGACAATATTGTTATTTGGAGAAATGTTGACAGTACTTTATAGAATAAAACAAAAAATTTTGTTTTACTTAAACACATACCTATAAATAGTAAATCCACAGTATCTGATAATTTTGCAGTGGTCTCTTAATTTTTTCCAGAGCTGTATATATGTATGTGTGTATGTGTATATATATCTGTACCTGAGTTCGGTATTGAGCCTGTTGTAGGAAATCAACAACTTCCTCATGTCCAGCAGCTCTTGCCTGCAGGTAAGAAAGGCCCATTAGTGAAAGACTACAGGAAGCATGACAACATTTTTAAAATGTCTTTACAGGCCAGTTTGACATCTGATTTTACAACACAGAAGACACATTTTGTACCTGATGCAACATTATAACCAACAAAATTTTTTGATATTTTATCCTGTGTGTTATTAGAGTCTTATAGATTTATGAATCCAATGACACTGTAGGCATTGTCTATTGTGGTTATCAATTTTACACAGAGGGTTCGCCACACCTTTTAACCGATGAATTACCATTACTTTTCCATTTGTTCATGATTACTGGATAAAGATTTTTAAAAATCTACACTATACAAGTTTTTTCTGGTCCTCTCATTTTTATTTCTTATAACAGCACTGGAAATAGTCTACAACAGCACTCTTGCTTGTGTGATATTGCTTATGTAAATAAAAAGGTTGCTGAGCAGATTTATATTTTAAGGTCAGGCACCAATCCTCAGAAGTAATACAGTATAGTTAAAATGTTTCACTTATTGTTATCAAACGACTTCAGTAAGACAAGAGGGTCCTAAACTTTCTGAGTGCAACAAAAGTGGAAAAAAATTCACTAACTTTCAATGATTAAGATTTTATTAATTTTCATGACATTTCCAGGTCTGCAAATCTCAATTTTCGAATTCCTTGATAGGTTTTTCATGACTGTGGGAACACTGTAGAAACTTCTCCATAAACTCACCACTTCAATAGGCGTCTGTCCATCATAACTTGACATGGTTAAATCGGCCCCAGCCAAGTGCCACATTTCCAGTCCCTCCAAGTCTGCACTTGCGGCAAGACTGTAAAACACACACACACACACACACACACACACACACACACACAAACACACACACATGGGCAATCATAAATCCTAACAACGGAAGTTCACTGGCTATTACAATTATTCTCTAATCTACAAGATCTGTTCTTAGTATAGAGCTTCTTTATCATTACTAGTGAGGGGTGACACAAGTGGAGGTTTTATATCTTGTTTTAAAAAACAGATATAGTGTCAAAAAAAATAAAGTTAAAATCTGGTTTGATCTTCATCTAAGTTACAATAATGAATAAACACAATCTGTTAACTAATAACAGACAAATTATTGTACTGTTCTTGTACATATTGAATACATCATTTAAACATTCACAGTGTAGGTTGCAACAAGTATGTGAACCCCTAGGCTTATGATGTCAACAAAAGTGAATTAGAGTCAGGAGTTGGTAAACCTGGCATCCAATTAATGAAACGAGATTGGAGGTGTATGTCAGAGCTACTTTGACTTATAAAAAGCATTCAAACATTTTGAGTTTGCTATTCACAAGAAGCATCTGCTGACGTGGACCATGCCTTGCAAAAAGAGATCTAAGAAGACCTACGATCAAGAATTGTTGCTTTGCATAAAGCAGGAAATGGTTACAAAGTTATCTCAAAGAACACAGATATTCATCTGTCAACAGTTAGACAAACTGTCTATAAATGGAGACGATTTAGTACTGTGGCTACTCTCCCTAGAAGTGGCCATCCAGCCAAGATGACTCAAAGGGTACACCGCAGAATGCTCAATGAGGTAAAAAAGAACCCTACAGTGACAGCTAAAGACTTGAAGGAATCATTGGAACTGGTTAACATCTCTGTTCATGAGTCTACTATAAGGAAAACATTAAACAGGCGTGGTGTCCTGCCATGGAAGAAAGCCGCTGCTTTCCAAAAAAAACATTGCTGCATGCCGGAAGTTTGCCAAAGACCACCTTAACACTCCAATTTTTTGTGGACTTATGAAACTAAGGTTGAATTGTTTGTGAGGAACATGCAGCACTACTTATGGCGTAAAAAAGGGCACCACATACCAACATGAAAACACCATTCCAACGGTGAAGTATGCACACATGACCACACATCAGTTGAATTCTATATTAATGCACCATGTTGCAACATTGCTCTGCAACAGTAGGCAGCTAATGGTCTATATTAATTCGCAGAAAAACTGCTTATTCTGATTAGTATTTTTATTAATACATTTGATCATTTATTATACATTGGTGTCTTTTATCATGGTGTGGTTGTCGCTGTTTTATAAAGCAATAAGCCACTTGAGGTTGTGCGTTTTAATTTTACCCCCACTTCACGTCATGCTTATGGACACCTCTTACCCATGGCAAAATCACTGTAATGCATGGCTTCTTGTAGCTTATTGCTTTGACAAAACACAATTCAACCTCCAGCGCTTTTCAAAATCTTTAGTGATATATGAATGATGTAGCTGAAGGTTTGATAAGTCACAAGTCACTTGTTGTGGTGTTTAGAGCCAGACTCCAAGAATATCTTTGCTGTCTCAATGCAATGTTGTTCGAGAGCATTCTAAAAGCTTATGAAAGTCCCCGAATGTCTGGTCAGACCTGAGTTAATCAACAGAAAAAGGGGAGCGAGAAGAAATATGTGTGAGTTTTTGTGAAAGACCTGCACATCTCAGTTCCAGCGTCCTCCATTTCATCACGGAAGAAGTGAGCTCCAGTTTTCCTTAGCAGCTTCACTACATCCTTATGCCTACAGACAGATTAGACAGACATATATAGAGAGAAATGAATCATAGGAAGCCTTAAGAAGGTCATACAGTTTTTTAATTGACTTCCATTATTGAAACATATGAACAGAATTAATCCACACCATGTAGAACTGCAGAGGTGTTGTATAATAAAAACATCCTTCTGACATTTTCTACAGTCTTCTATCATGTGTAAAATTGAGACTGGTTAAATTAACAACCTTTTTACATTTTATTAGGGACATGTAAGTGGTGACAGCACATGAAGAATGGTGCATTCAAGTCAGAATGATTGTATTTATGAGTTAAGCACACAAATGCCACCACAAAGTCGTAATTACATTTGGGAAACTCTGGATTTTCTTCAAACCCAGAGTTTCCGAGTTGGGGGGTGTGGACTTAAGAATCATGGCAGAAGTAAACTGTTATTTGTAATTATTAAGTTTTGCTTGAGGATTCTGACTGTGCAGTTTAGTTTGTAAGCACTTTTTTGTACTGTTAAATGAAGAATATTGATAAAACTTGCCAGAAAACGAGACTCATTTAGCTGCTTTATGCAGCAACATGTGTTTGCAACAAAACTACATTTCCCATCATTATATGTGGGCACAAAAGAATGATAAAATAGATAGATAAAGCATTCATTACACACTTAATGCTTGGCTTTGCTCTTCATTTTGTTGCATTGGTGGTAAAAAAAAGATTCCTGTATTCGCTAGTAAGGCTGACCAGCATGGTGTTTCTGGTGAAGCTGGCTAAGCTAGTTAAGAAGCCTGGTAGGGACACCACCACACAACATAAGATTGTGAGCAGTAATGCTAGTCTTTTCAGCAGGGGTTGCTTTGTGGCCAAAGTCAAAAGAGTCCACTCCCGAGTCTCTATGGTATTCTGGTCCCTAGATATGACTTGGATCCCTCCTTCAAAACATGTCTATGGGATTTTTTAACCTTTTTTATCACCTGCCAGACTAAAATTCTAAAATCTCACCTCAACAAGACACATGATTTGAAGTATCATTCATGTCTGAAGCAAAAATGGTGCAGAATTTGTTAAAATTCCTAACCCCAAGTATGACCAAAAGCAAGTGACACTTTCCTTTGAAGGCAAGGCCATGTGAGAAATCCTTATTAACACAATTCAATTGCGCTTAAGTGTCATTTCAATACCAGCCATAGCATAAGGGTGCGAAACAGAGGTGCAGCCTGCAATAAATAGAATATTAAAGTAATTTAGAATGGAAAATATCTCATCTGATTTCTAGGAAACAAGCTAGTATAGCCTTAATGCGATATTCCGGGTTCAATACAAGTTAAGCTCAATCAGCAGCATTTGTGGCACAGCATTTACTACCACTAAAACTGATTTCAACTCATCCCTCCTTTTCTTTAAAAAAAAGCAGAAATCTTGGTTACAGTGAGGCACTTATGATGAAAGTGAATGGGGCCAATCCGTAAACGTTAAAATACTCACAGTTTCAAAAGTATAGCCACAAGACATAAAAGTTAACGTGATTTTAGTGTGATAAAATCGGTTACTAACTTTTTCTGTGTAGTTATATACAATTTTACAACTTTGTTGTCATGACGATGTAATGTCAACAAACCCTAAAACCCTAAAATGACTGTAAAAACGACAATTTATACAACTCTACAGCTCAAATAATACATGAGTTTTAACAGAAGAATTAATGTAAGTGGTTTAATAAACTTATAAGATTCACATTTCTGTTTAAACCCTCCAGAAATTGGCCCCATTCACTTATAAGTGCCTCACTGTAACTTTGATTTTTGCTTTTTTTAAAGAAAAGGAATGACGAGTCTAAAACATTTTTGTGGTTATCAACTTTATGCCACAAATGCTGTCGATTGAGCTTAACTTGAGTTGAACCCGGAATATTCCTTTAAGTTCTTTTAAAATTAACATTACATTATCACATTTTCTGAAGAAAATGCAGGTTGTGCTTGCCTGTGCAAAAGTCACCACCATTATGCTAGGATGGTTTCCAGTGCATTCCTATGCAGCTGCTAAGGTGTTCTGAGTGCTTTTTAGCATGTTGCTATACGGTTGTTAGGGTGTTCTAAGTGATTGCTATGGCATTTTGGGTGGTTATTAGGTGGTTGCTAGGTGGTTGCTTTCTGGCCCAAGTCCAAAGAGCACATACCAAAGTTTCTACAACATTCTGATCCCTAGATCTGGTTCGTGTCAATCTTCAAATGTGATTTTAGTTGTTTTGTCATAGTATGATCACTTGGAAAAGTAATAGCACACCTATCTTCAACAAACAGCACAATTTGGGGTATTCATGTTTGTAGCATGTTTGATCAACTATAATTTTAAGATTATACTTGGGATTAATGATTTGAAAAAAAAAACAAAAAAAAAAACTACAGTATAAGTATAGTAATAGTGATGCTTGCCTTGGCAAGCACTACTAATTAACCCCCTCCAAAAAAAATGTAAAAAAAATAAATAGCTTTAGTTATCTGAAAGGGTTAAAGAGGGTCATGCCTCTTGGAATGGTACTTCTTTATAATATGAGATAATGCAGTTGTCTTACGTAGTACCTGGGCATGGTTGTTTTCTAATCTATTTCAGGTAGTTTAGACCTCAGTTTGGCCCTACCCATCCATGGCGCTCTTCCAAACCAAACTCTGACAAATCTGGTGGCAGTCATCCATCCAGTTTGTTCTGTTTCTCTGTACTAGTCACAGTATCTGCCAGACATGAAACTTGAATCAGGTAGGGCTGGTTTAGAAAAACACACCTTTCTTTTCTCTATCTTCCTTTATTATTCAACATGTTGTCTTCATTTATGGAAAAAAGGCCATAGGTCCAAAAATTCCATTAGTTACTCCCAGAGTTATGGGAAATGTCACCTTGTGTGACTGCATCTAAAAAAAGCATTCATCTTCAGTCTACAATGACTCAAGAGAGAAACTGAGAATTGATCCCAGGTCAGTTGAACCATGTCATTGTTTTTTAAAAAGGGGGACGTGTTCGGACTTGCAGAGCAAACAGAAAAGATGTTGCCTATCCACTGATGACTAGACATCATGAGAGAACCAGTATGTGCATTCTCTCTCTCTCTCTTATACACTATATTGCCAAAAGTATTCGCTCATCTGCCTTTAGACGCATATGAACTTAAGTGACATCCCATTCTTAATCCATAGGGTTTAATATGACGTCGGCCCACCCTTTGCAGCTATAACAGCTTCAACTCTTCTGGGAAGGCTTTCCACAAGGTTTAGGAGTGTGTTTATGGGAATTTTTGACCATTCTTCCAGAAGCGCATTTGTGAGGTCAGACACTGATTTTGGACGAGAAGGCCTGGCTCGCAGTCTTCGCTCTAATTCATCCCAAAGGTGCTCTATCGGGTTGAGGTCAGGACTCTGTGCAGGCCAGTCAGGTTCTTCCACACCAAACTCGCTCATCCATGTCTTTATGGACCTTGCTTTGTGCACTGGTGCGCAGTCATGTTGGAACAGGAAGGGGCCATCCCCAAACTGTTCCCACAAAGTTGGGAGCATGGAATTGTCCAAAATCTCTTGGTATGCTGAAGCATTCAGAGTTCCTTTCACTGGAACTAAGGGGCCAAGCCCAGCTCCTGAAAAACAACCCCACACCATAATCCCCCTCCACCAAACTTCACAGTTGGCACAATGCAGTCAGACAAGTACCGTTCTCCTGGCAACCGCCAAACCCAGAGTCGTCCATCAGATTGCCAGATGGAGAAGCGTGATTCGTCACTCCAGAGAACGTGTCTCCACTGCTCTAGAGTCCAGTGGCGGCGTGCTTTACACCACTGCATCCGACGCTTTGCATTGCACTTGGTGATGTATGGCTTGGATGCAGCTGCTCGGCCATGGAAACCCATTCCATGAAGCTCTCTACGCACTGTTCTTGAGCTAATCTGAAGGCCACATGAACTTTGGAGGTCTGTAGCGATTGACTCTGCAGAAAGTTGGCGACCTCTGCGCACTCTGCGCCTCAGCATCCGCTGACCCCGCTCTGTCATTTTACGTGGCCTACCACTTCGTGGTTGAGTTGCTGTCATTCCCAATCGCTTCCACTTTGTTATAATACCACTGACAGTTGACTGTGGAATATTTAGTAGCGAGGAAATTTCATGACTGGACTTGTTGCACAGGTGGCATCCTATCACAGTACCACGCTGGAATTCACTGAGCTCCTGAGAGCGGCTCATTCTTTCACAAATGTTTGTAGAAGCAGTCTGCATGCCTAGGTGCTTCATTTTATACACCTGTGCCCATGGAAGTGATTGGAACACCTGAATTCAATTATTTGGATGGGTGAGCGAATACTTTTGGCAATATAGTGTATATATATATATATATATATATATATATATATATATATACGCATCTCAGTATCAGAATTACCATAGACTTTGTCAGTTCGAACCAGTCTGGCCATTCTCGGTTGACCTCTCTCATCAACAAGGCATTTCCGTCCACAGAACTGCCACTTACTGGATGTTTTTTGGTTTTGGCAACATTTGGAATAAATTCTAGAGACTGTTGTGTGTGAAAATCTCAGGAGAACAGCAGTTACAGAAATACTCAAACCAGCCCATCTGGCACTAATAATCATGCCACAGTCCAAATCACTGGGCTGGCCATGACAGGGTCTTGATCCGGGGGTCCTCCATCCACACCTTGATTGACCTGGCTGTGTGGCATGGAGCATTGTCCTGCTGAAAAAAACAATTCTCAGAGTTGGGGAACATTGTCAGAGCAGAAGGAAGCAAGTTTTCTTCCAGGATAACCTTGTATGTGGCTTGATTCATGCATCCTTCACAAAGATAAATCTGCCCAATTCAAGCTTAGCTGAAGCACCCCCAGATCATCACCGATACTCCACCAAATTTCACAGTGTGTGCGAGACACTGTGGCTTGAAGACCTCTCCAGGTCTCCGTCTAACCATTAGATGACCAGGTGGAGGATCAGTGATGATCTGGGGGTGCTTCAGCAAGGCTGGAATCAGGCAGATTCGCCTTTGTGAAGAACACATTAATCAAGCCATGTACAAGGTTGTCCTGGAAGAAAACTTGTTTCCTTCTGCTCTGACAATGTTCCCCAACTCTGAGGATTGGTTTTTCTAGCAGGACAATGCTCCGTGTCACACAACCAGGTCAATCAAGGTGTGGATGGAGGACCACCAGATCAAGACCCTGTCATGGCCAGCCCAATCTCTAGACCTGAACCCCATTGAAAACCTCTGGAATGTGATCAAGAGGAAGATGGATGGCCATAAGCCATCAAACAAAGCCGAGCTGCTTGAATATTTGCGCCAGGAGTGGCATAAAGTCACCCAACAACAATGTGAAACACTGGTAGAGAGCATGCCAAGACGCATGAAAGCAGTGACTGAAAATCTACAAATATTGATTTCTGAACTCTCTCTAAGTTAAAACATTAGTATTGTGTTGTTTCAAAATGAATATGAACTTGCTTTATTTGCATTATTTGAGGTCTGAAAACATGGCATATTTTTTGTTATTATTTAAATAAATGCTCTAAATGACAATATTTTTATTTGGAATTTGGGAGAAAGGTTGTCAGTAGTTTATTAGAGCTGTATATATATTAGAGTTGTCAAAATTAACGCGTTAACGCATGCGATTAGTTAAAAAGTTTAACACGTTAATTTTTCTTAATCGCGATTAACACATTTACTGTTAATACAGCATAAACCAGCATAAACACTGGTCGGACCAAGGCGGAACCTTTGTGATGTGTTGATGTGTCTGCCTGGATTCATTACACTGATGGACACACCATAACACACACACAACAGAGATTCCGTGTCAGTGATCAAGTGATGGAGAAATTACCTCGTAATGCTATTTTTTGTACAAAACAAGCCCAGATGGGATTACAAGTACTTTACAGCCACTGTTATGTGCAATTTAATTACCACAGAAGCACATCAAGTCTTAACTATCACCAAAACGTTGTCTGCAGCGTTTTCATGATGCTGGCATTGATGCTCTGACATGAATCATGAATGTGGCTTTACGATTGCTGTAGCAAAGCAGATTAAGTAAGTCAGCTGATTAATATTGTGGAGGATGAGAGTTTAAAAGATTTAATGCCCATTGCAATAAATATGCCACCTATGGAGGGGCTAGTTCTTTTTTATTAGTCAACCATCTACTTAAGACTTTGGGAAATGTTTAATGTTACTTGAATTGGTGCTATTTTAGTGCATTTCTATCTTTATACAGTGGAAGGCTTTGTTTGGAAAACGTTAATAAAGCATTATGTTGTTACTTATTGTTTTGTTTTCTTTCTAATAAATGCATTTTGACAGGAAAAAAGGTATAGAGTCAAATTTCACTGCTTTCAAAATCTGTGATTTTTGATTAATTGCGATTAATCACCAGCAGCCATATCACCTTGTAGCTCAAGACCGGTTGCCCACTGAAGCTAAGCAGGGTTGAGCCTGGTCAGTACCTGGATGGGAGACCTGCTGGGGAAAACTAAGGTTGCTGCTGGAAGAGGCATTAGGGAGGCCAGCAGGGGGTGCTCACCCTGCAGTCTGTGTGGGTCCTAATGCCCCAGTATAGTGACGGGGACACTATATTGTAAAAAGGCACCGTCCTTCGGATGAGATGTTAAACTGAGGTCCTGACTCTCTGTGGTCATTAAAAATCCTACAGCACTTCTTGTAAAGAGTAGGGGTGTAACCCTGGTGTCCTGGCTAAATAACCCCCATTGGCCCATCTCAATCATGGCCTCCTAATAAACCCCATCCACTAATTGGCTCCATAACTTGACTCCACCAAAGAAAGATAGTTAAATAACAAGAGGCTTAAATGATGACACAGTATCAGGTGAGCCAGCCCTTTAATGGTTCTGAATGCTTAAAAAAAAAAAAAAAAAAAAAAAAAAACACATTTAAAAATATAGTGCATACAGAAAAAAAATATTTGAAACTGTCAGCCTCATGATTAAACTAATTAAGCAACTCTAAAAACTTAAAACACTCTATCCCAGTCTATGTCTTTGATATAATAATAATAATAATAATATAGCAGCACCCCCTTCCCTTAAACTCTCTTAATGAGGTTGACACCTCATGAAATTTTCATCGTGTGTTATTTCTCTGCAGAGAGAAACCAAATAAGACGTTAAGAAGCTGCTGATGGCCTATAGGGGATTGGAGTAAAGAAAGGGGATAGATTTCGTCCTAATTTCCTGTGTTTTGCAATAATTTGCTTTGCTCTACAGATCATAATGTGGCTATTAGAATGCTTTCATATGCATAAAGTCTGCAGAATTAGGCCAGATGTAGATCATTTATCCATTCAGGAGAGATTTGCTGTAATTGCAGTACATGCAAGGTTCTTTATGGTGTCAGCATACAAGAGCTAGAAAGCTGATAAACAGCAAGATGAAATGAATATTAAGAGTAAGGTTAACTGTAATTTGTACAGTGTTGTGGAAGTTACTTTGAAACTTTATTTTCCCAAGCTACTCAAAATTTTAAGTAGCTAAACTACAGTAAAGTTACCCTTTAAACAAAAGTAGATCATTACACTGCAAGCTACTAACAAAAAGTAGCTAACTACATTGAAGGCATTTAAGAAAGGTAATCTTTTTAATAAATTTAACTATTAGTATTATTTCATTCTGCAATCAGAACATTTATCTGACACAAAAACAATGAAGATCTCAGTTAGGGTGACATTAAAAAATGTTGGTGGCAAAATGTAATTGAACAAAAACTTAATATAAATATTTAATATACATTAATACTTAATACAACTCATACTAAATTGAACATAAATAAATGTATAATAAATACATCTAATAAAACTAAAAAGCAATTTTAGTTAACTGAGTTAAAATCATAATTATAAACAGCAAAAATTAACGGAATAATTCACTTAAAAAAGAAGATGCAATGACATCTGGACAGGGGCTCAAATAAATCGGTGAATGAAACGTTCTAACAAACCGTTACGCTAAAATGAATTGCTTTCCAATACTGCATATAAGTGAATCAGTGAATCGTTTAATCGGTTATTTAACCTCATGCGACCCCGCATCCACATACATGGACGTTGTATTTTGGCTTCGCTATAAGCAACGCATAATTTAATTTCATTTAAACTGACTGATCTCAGTTCAGGAAACTCTGGGCTGTCAGTAAAGGGTTAAACTTTCGATGGACTGAGTCATGTGATAAAACAACATGGTGCCGATCACAGCGGAGTTTATCTATTGGAGAAACACCAACAAAACTACATCTGGTAAGAAACCTAATTAAGTGTTTACACTGAAACCTGATTGAGTCTGAGATTAGAGTCTCTAGTTTCATCTGATATGCCATTTTAAAAATTTGAGCTTTATATTATGAAACGCCACGCTGCTAAACACAATGTATACTAATGTGTGCAACAGCACAAGGTTTTCATTATAAATCCTATAGTTACTGCGCATTTTCACATTGAGACATTTTTTATCATGGGCTTTATATTGAGTTAGGATGAAAATACGGTGCATTTCGAACTGTTCTGAGACCAATGAGACAGATAGCACACTGGAGGTCAAGTCATTCACTAAATAGGGAGCAAGGGATCATCCTATAGCTTTACTATGAAGCCAAGTGCATTCAATCTAAACTTCTTTCAAAAGTTCAGTTTCAGGCTGCAGATGATGTGTGGAGCACTCAACATGGTTGGCAGACATGGGACAATGGTAATCTGTACATAGATTCAGAATTTATAATGTATCATTTTATTTTATCATGGTTGGAAGTGATTGGACGATGCTAGCCATTACTTGTATCAGAATGAATTATGCTTATTTCTGATTGGTAAAATGCTTTAGCAGTGGCTATCACTTGTTTGTTTGACAGTGAAAAGAGAGATCATTGAGATTCTGTTGCCAAAGTAGAAAAAAACATTGTAACATAAAAGTAAAATCAAGTGAAATAATTTTTATTTGTATAGTTCCAAAGCAGCTTCACAGAAAATCAGCTGTGATGTCTGTAACATCTCAAAAACATGAATAAACAACATAAAAAACAATTTGATAAAAAATAAAATCTGACTTTCAATAGCTTGGCATTATTTTTTATTTCACAACGCAGTCTTGCTGTCTACATATGTGTACATAAAAGTTTGGGCAAACAATTTGCTCTAGAATTTTATTTATTTAATTTTTTTTGCATGTTTATTAGGTGCTACTAGATACAAATCAAAAAGGGAAATGGAAAATGCACACAGCAGTCACGGTCTCATGGTCTCAAGAGTTTATATGGGCCCAGCTGCAAGGAATCTTATTTAGAAAACCCTTAGGTCCAAGTACATTGTCACTAAGGGTTTTCTTAGCTTAAGGGCTTTTTACAGTCAGCTGATGATCCCTCCAAACTAGGTCTACATTCAGGGGCATAGCATCCATTATAATGGTGTTTAAATGACAGTGGACATATAATAGATTTTTGAATCCCCAAGCAAGTGTGGTGAAACCAAGGAGTTCTAGCATGAAAGTTTTACCCGTCAATCAATCATCAGAGGCGTCATTTAAGAGTGGGACGGTTGGGACATGTCCCTACCACTTTTTGCCATGGCCAGTTTTGTCCCTACTACTTTTCGAAATGGCTTTCGTCAGGTAAGTGTCTAATGCAGAAGAAACATTTCCAGGAGTTTCTATTTCGTTTGTGTGTATTATAATAAGTGTCAATCTCGCACTGGAATATGTTATTTTGAATGTTATGATGAGTGCACATTGTGGCTGTTATAAGTGACGTTGAGTGACAGTTAACAGCAGCAATCTCGTGCACACAGACGCGTGTTCTACTCACTCCGCTGTTCTGTCCAGTTAAATCGCAAAGCAAAATGCAAATAATTGCGTCCCAAATCATGATTCACACTCACTGAGCACTTTATTAGGAACACTATGGTCCTAATAAAGTGCCTGACGTGGTCTTCTGCTGTTGTAGCCCATCCGCCACAAGGTTCGACGTGTTGTGCATTCTGAGATGCTATTCTGCTCACTACAATTGTACAGAGTGGTTATCTGAGTTACTGTAGCCTTTCTGTAAGCTCAAACCAGTCTGGCCATTCTCCATTAACCTCTCTAATCAACAAAGCGGATGTTTATTTGTTATTGGCACCATTCTGAGTAAACTCTAGAGACTGTTGTGCATGAAAATCCCAGGAGATCAGCAGTTACAGAAATACACAAACCAGCCCATCTGGCACCAACAATCATGCCACGGTCGAAATCACTGTGATTCCATTTTTCCCCAATTCTGATGGTCGATGTAGGCCTAAATAACTGAGAATTTTCAGTTAACAAAACCCATGGTCTCAGGTCTGTCCTAATTGGGTTGCAGACAGCAGGTGAAAAAAAACAACAACAAAAAAACAATGCTAATTACTAATAGTAAACGCCAACTAGAAATATAAATGTGCATGCAGGATAGCAAAATAAATAGGCTTATCAACTTTTAAAAGGTGAGAAAAAATGGTTGACATATCTTTTGTTGTTGATGTCAAAGGCCATGTTAGACAATCAAACTCTAAGGTATTTAAATTAATCTGTCACTTGGTAGAAGCTAGCCAAACTGGGCATATGCCAACATTAACAGGAAGACATGCCTTCTTTAAAAACCATGAACAAAACTACATAAAAGGCATAAATGAAAAGCATGTACAACCCATACTACATTAAATACAGCTTACACTGTGATGTGGGGTTCTGAGGCAAAACCACTGGGCTAAATATCTAACCTTTTAACAGGCTCTATAAATATGGTGGAAAAAACTACAACAAGAATTACATACACTGAAACCTATAGATGACCTAAGCTGTAAGCACTTTAGTGATGTCAATCTGAGTAAGGGAAGAAATGTGTTACATGATAAAAGACCTGTTAAACAACATGCCCACACACATCTCCACACCTACACACTAGCTGTGGCGAAAACAATGGTAAGCATTCAGTTACGGAAAAACATTCAGTTCCATATACATTCGCAAACATTGTAATGCACTGAAGCGGATACCTAGCTAAACCGTCCGGCCATGCATAGGCCGGTCTTACCTGAAGCGAACAGCGTTGCGAAGGGGTGTGTCGCCATAGCGATCTTTGGCGTAGACGGTGGCCCCCTGACTCAGGAGATACTGCACCACTTTCAGATGCCCTTCACATGCGGCGATGTGTAGTGAAGTGCGGCCATCATAATCAGCCATGCTCAAGTCAGTGCCCTAGACAGACACATAACTATCATTTCCTGTGTCTATTGTATTTGCTACAATATACTTCAAATAGTATCCAGAGCACTTTTCACCTCAAATTCAAAAAGGAAGAAAAAATATTTTTTGCATAAAGATAATGCATTTTTTAATGACAATTAGGCAAATTTACCCCCAACTCTCATTATTGCAACGTGTCTGGACATTTTATTTATATTATTTTAAATGGTGATTCTCATAATTTGACTTGATTTTCATATTTGTTTTATTACTGTAATGCAATATATAATTTTTTTTTTTTTTTTTTTTTATTGGCATAAATTACATGCAGTACAACAGTGGTATTTGCTGTACTGCATATAATTTATGGCGATTAAAAAAAATCATTGCATTATAGTAATAAAACAAATTATGAGAATCACCATTATTTACACCATGTTGTATAAATACTATACTATACAGTATAAAATGTACTTAAAAATTACAATTATTTTTACATAATTTTTATTTTTTATTTATTTATTTTTATTATGTGGTACGCAGAGGGGGGCTGCTTGTCACGTAATTAATTGCCACAAAAATAATGTTACAATGTGGAAAAATAAATAAATAAAATAATGGTCCTAAAAATAGGCTTCAATTTCTTTAAGGATTTTCTTTCTTTTGATTTTGAGAACATTAAATTTTCTTTCTTCTGAAATATGAACCAGACATTTCTTGACAGGTTTTATCAGATTCACCCATGCACAATATTGATACAGCTGACCAGTCTGCATACTAGTTTTAGTTATATTTCACTTTGATTTTGTTTTCATGTGCACATAATGCCAGGCAAATTACCTTGACCAAATACTGTGAAAAAGGTCCAAATCTTTTACATAAGTGCAGATCATTCAGGATTAAGAATATCAGTCATATGGCTATACAAATAAAATAGGAGGACATCTCAGTAGTGAACTGGAGGTCTTATCTAAATGCCAAACTTCAGATGGAACAAACATGTTTGGTTTCCTCTTCTGTTTAACCAGTGACACCATGACTTGCAAGATAAATGTTTGTGATTAGCCTCCTGGAGTCAAATTTGATCTCATACCTACTCACTGTGTCAAAACTAAGTGACTGATACACATGTAGGCCTATTTATAGCTTATTTTACATGCTATTTACCAACTGAAAAAAAATCGCGTTGAAGCATTTTAAGCAATGTGTGCATGTGTCCTTCTAAATGATTGTCAGAACAGCTCTTAAAACTGGTCTGGAAACAGGTATTGGAATTCTCTGGGTTAAGGGGTGTTTGTGTGGAGGAAGTGGCGCTTGGCATATGTTCCAACCTGATTGACAGTTTATACTTATACTTAACATAAGAATCACCCACATACTGTAGTACAGTCATTTCATAGGCTGGTTTAACTACATGTTACTTACTGCAGATTACAAGTTTTTTTAAAATAACAATCATTTCATATAGTTAAAGTCCAGTCAAGCTAACATTTGGAAAAAGAAATGTTGAAGTCAGAAGTTTACATACACCTCAGCCAATAACATTTAAACTCAGTTTTTCACAATTTAATCGTAGAAAACATTCCCTGTCTTAGGTCAGTTAGGATCACTACTTTATTTTAAGAATGTGAAATGTCAGAATAATAGTAGAGAGATTTATTTATTTCAGCTTTTATTTCTTTCATCACATTCCAAGTGGGTCAGAAGTATACATACACTTTGTTAGTATTTGGTAGCATTGCCTTTAAATTGTTTAAATTGGGTCAACTGTTTGGGTAGCCTTCCACAAGCTTCTCACAATAAGTTGCTGGAATTTTGGCCCATTCCTCCAGACAGAACTGGTGTAACTGAGTCAGGTTTGCAGGCCTCCTTGCTCGCACATGCTTTTTCAGTTCTGCCCACAAATTTTCTATCGGACTGAGGTCAGGGCTTTGTGATGGCCACTCAATACCTTGACTTTGTTGTTCTTAAGCCATTTTGCATCAGCTCTGGAGGTATGCTTGGAGTCACTGACCATTTGGAAGACCCATTTGCGTCCAAGCTTTAACTTCCTGGCTGATGTCTTGAGATGTTGCTTCAATATAAACACATAATTTTCCTTCCTCATGATGCCATCTATTTTGTGAAATAAAGCCTTTCAGGTTATGTTGATATAGGACTCATTTTACTGTGGATATAGATACTTGTCTACCTGTTTCCTCCAGCATCTTCATAAGGTCCTTTGCTGTTGTTCTGTGATTGATTTGCACTTTTCGCACCAAACTACGTTCATCTCTAGGAGAGAGAATGCATCTCTGTGGTATGATGGCTGTGTGGTCCCATGGTGTTTATACTTGCGTACTATTGATAGTACAGATGAACGTGGTACCTTCAGGCATTTGGAAATTGCTCTCAAGGATGAACCAGACTTGTGGAGGTTCACAGTTTTTTTTTATGAGGTCTTGGCTGATTTCTTTTGATTTTCCCATGATGTCAAGCAAAGAGACACTGAGTTTGAAGGTAGGCCTTAAATCCACAGGTACACCTCCAATTCAGTACAACTCCTATCAGAAGCTAACTGGCTAATTGTCTAAAGGCTTGATATCATTTTCTGGAATTTTCCAAGCTGCTTAAAGACACAGTTAACTTAGTGTATGTAAACTTCTGACCCACTGAAATTGTGATATAGTCAATTAAAAGTGAAACAATCTGTCTGTAAACAATTGTTGGAAAAAAATACTCATGTCATGCACAAAGCAGATGTCCTAAATGACTTGCCAAAACTATAGTTTGCTAATATTAAATCTGTGGAGTGGTTAAAAAATGAATTTTAATGACTTCAGCTTAAGTGTATGTAAACTTCTGACTTCAACTACACTACATGCGACTAACAAAAAGTATCTCAATACACTGAAGCTATTTATTTAGCAAGATGTACGGCAAATGTTAGCCTCAGTCACCATTCACTTTCATTGTAATAAAAAAGATGCAATGAAACTGAAAAGTGACTGAGACAAACACTAGCTGGGTTTCTATCAAAATGTTTTGCATTTAAAAAAAAAGAAATTGGCTAAAGAAAATACAAATCCTTGCACATTTCCATCCAATACGTCATGTGCATTATCTTGATGGAGCAGATGTATATCATTTCATAAAATGCTGCCAGGAGACACTGCAGAATAAGTGTAATATATGATATAATAAGGGCTGAAATGGCTGATAGGCCCACACGCCACCAGCCTCCGTATACCTAGGAGCACCCACTGTCAAAACTGTTCTGGTGGATTTTTATGAGGACCTACTTTAAAGACCAGCTGTGAGTTAAACACTTCTGAATGTCAAGGGCTTTGTTAGAAGAATTGTGTGCCAAGGTCAGACCTTTCGTTGGGCCAATGTTTCTCATAACATGTGCACAAACGGTCAAAACACGTAGCCATTTTGCGATTATTTGTTTTCATCACCTTAATGTGCATTTTAACTAATGCGAAACTCTAGAAAATCCACCTCTGCCTAGCGGATTAAATTTTAAGCGGATTTTAAGAGTTTATTCGCATATCAAGTGTTTCCATTCAGGATTTCTGATGCACATCTCATTTTATGTTCCACAGAAGAAAAAAAGCAATACTGGTTTGGAAAAATATGAGTTAGTATATGATGACAAAATTTGAACTATCCCTTTAAAGGGATATTTCACCTAAAAATGAAACTCTCCTCATTTACTCACCCTCATGCAATCCCAGATGTGTATGACTTTCTTTCTTCTGCAGAACACAAACAAAGATTTTTAAAAGAATATCTTGGCTCTGTATGTCCATACAATGCAATGTGAATGGTGGCCAGAACTTTGAAGGTCCAAAAAGCATATAAAGGCAGTATAAAAGTAATTCATATGACTCCAGTGGTTTAATCCATATATTCAGAAGCGATATGATAGGTGTGGGTAAGAAACAGGTCAATATTTAAATCCTTTTTTTTACTATCAAGCTCCACTTTCACTTCCTTTGCATATCGCCACCTACTGGGCAGGGAGGAGAATTTATAGTAAAAAAGGACTTAAATATTGATCTGTTTCTCACCCACACCTATCATATTGCTTCTGAGGATATGCATTTAACCACTGGAGTCATATTAATTATTTTTATACTGCCTTTATATGCTTTTTGGACCTTCAAATTTCTGGCCACCATTCACTTGCATTGTAAAGACCAACAGTGCTGAAATATTCTTCTAAAAATCTTTTAAGAAAAAAAAGTCATAAACATCTGGGATGGCATGAGGGATTTTGAGAGTAAATGATTTTCATTTTTGGGTGAACTATTCCTTTAAGTTGATGGCATAGCTACTTTTAAGTTGTTAGCACTAACATTCAAAAGCTCACCATTTCCCTTATGGCCTCTAATGCCTCAATGTCTCCGATCTTAGCAGCAGCGCAGGCTAGCGTGGGCGTTAGTGCATCTCGAATGGCTTCAAGCTCCTGAGGACATCATAAACAGAATCGTTGACTATAACTGTTCATCACAAACTCTTCTGGTTCTGACGGTCCTCCCATATAGAACTACATAAACTCAGAGTGATTAGAATTAAATTATAACATTGGAAGAAAAAATTCTGCATGTACAGCCCACTCACCTCTTTACAGCTAATGCTGAGGGACTTGGCAATAACCTGAATAAATCGACTGTCGCTGAGAGTAAGCTTGGCCCCGTCCAGGTCAGCTATCATCTCACCACGCAGATTGCGGCTCAGCATCTTTAAACAAATAACATCACCTTAAACTTCTACTTTATTTTGCTGCCTTGTAAGCAAACTATAGTTATTTTACTTTACATAAATGTATATAAATACCTTACTTTATGCAAATTATATACAGTATAAACAATACTACTGTATAGTTATTCTTGTAAATATAATAATTTTTGCTGTTTGGTGACGCTAGTGGCACAGAGATACACACTTCCTTTAAATTGTATGTTCACAAACAGAACACTTTCAATACCTTCTTTTTCTCTAGTGTACTGAGGTTTTTTCTTGCCAGCACATAGGACAGTTTTGAAAGAGCAGCTTCTGGGGTCATATCACACCCAGCAACCAAACCTGCATCACTCAGAGCCTGAAAGGAAACATAGAGGAATTACACACTACCGGAATACACCCACATAAGGCCATTCACAAGCAGACACCCATACCTTGCCAGTGGCATATGATGTTGTGACCGTGCCCCTGAGACACTGGGTGCAGTTGATCATGAGAAGTCCTCTCTCTGTCGCTTTCCGGATCTCCTCCAGCAGGTCAACGCGGTTGTCAGGGGCATTTCCACTGCCATAGGTCTCCAACACGATCCCCTCCATAGGGGGCTGCAAGAAGGCTCTGACCTAATAAATCAACAGATCTCAATTAAACATTGAGAAAAAAAAATGTCTGTCTGTCTCTTTCTTCTAAGCACGCTATCTTCTATACTACTTCAGCCACTTTGAGAATTTTGTTGTTTTTTTTTTGTTTTGTTTTTTTTTACACAACTAATTGCTTAAGTTCCTCATTTGTAAGTCCCTTTGGATGAAAGCGTCTGCTAAATGACTAAATGTAAATGTAAAATGTACACATCTGAAACTTCTTTTAATGATTTGTATACAGTAATATTTTTGAGCCAAGTATAATTCACAGTTTGCCATAAAGGAATAGTCCACCCAAAAATGGAAATTCCGTCTTCAATTATTTATTGACAAGGAAGGAAAAAGTTTGCACACTGTGCCCATAGGGAAAAAACAAAATTCTATGGACAAACTTTTTTTTTGCCAAGCAGTATAAAAACTGCTAAAATGCAGAGTGAAAATATGTTTTTTTTCCTTGCATATGACTTTTTGAACCTACGCACTTAACCCTTTAAGCTTGTATGGGGCAGATGGGGTGAGAAAAAACGTATAATCAAAATATGAATAACTACAGACACAGAATAGGCATTGTTGTAAAGCATAGAAGCTGTACTTTACAAAGCATGTAGGCATTATGACCAAAACTGAACAAGTGCTTTGAAATTTGCAGACAAATCAGAAGTGTTCCGTTTTGATAATTTATTAATAATTTTGAACTGTACATATTATTGTAAACTGATCAAACAGCCATCTGTCATATGAATTTGGAAAGCTCTCAGAGAGTAGAACACAACCAGCCTATTTGTTTTAATCACAGAAAAAAAAAAGTAATAGCTAAGGAAATGTCTTTGACATACATGTTATATGTAAACAGGTGTTGCTTTTAAGCCACGTTTTCGCTTATAACTTCATGAAAAATAAACAGAACATCAAATATCATGCCATTACGTAGAGTATGCCACTATCTTTAAAACGAACCCACACACAATGTAATCAGATGCACAGACCATTAAATAATCAACACAAAGCACAATGTGCACCCAGCGCATAATGTGCTATCAGGCTAAAAACAAGTTAGCTTTCCTGGATCAGATGACTTCATCGGAAACGATACAGTACATTGTCCAGCATCATGGAATGCTAAACCAATCAAATTAGGATTCAGATTGCTGCAACCAGAGGTGCAAGTCATCCAAATATGGGTGGAGAGGATCATTCACTAATTACATATGGCCAGCAGGAGATAGGGGTGTAAATCGGACGTTTCATCACGTTATGATCTTATTTTGATTCTCTTGGCCTGCAGTCCGATATTTGCCGATACTTCAAAGTCTGCCGCGATACGATTTCAATTTGATTCGATTCATGGCCCTGCGATCGATATTCCGATATTATGTGCCTATTTTACACAATCAATTAAAAAAATGTTTACCCTCATATGCAACCAAAATATAATTTGAATATTTTATTGAGCTCTCTGAAAAGTGCAAATTTAGTATCAACATTGGGACATCCACAACAAAATAAGGTACTTTAGATGTTGAAAAAAATTCCACAGATAATAATATAAAAAATAAGGTCACACTCAAGTGATCATCAATTGTTTGATTACAGCTTATTTTTCAGTTTAATCCAATTCAAAGTACTTACATATCCATGACATGTTTCCAGCTATCCGTGCTATCTGTGGTTTTCTTGGCTACAACTTCCACAGTTGTAATGAAAAATTCTGTTACAGTTAACTTGGATAAATGATAGTAAGGGTGTTGATGTGTAGATGTGTAAAGTCTTATAACTGATGCTGGAGCTAAGCAGGTGTTTCTCTTTCCCTCGTTAATGCTGTTCAGAATGTCGGCATTGTCAATGCTCCATGGTACTTTTAAATAGCAAATTGTCATGTCAATTTCAAATGGGTCGCATGCACAACGATATCGATGGAAGCCCGAATTAACTGTGCATGTGAGCCGCTCTGCGTTTGTCACGAGAGCTCACATTTTAAAGAGTGCCCGGTTGATGCATTCGCACGGATCCTGTCAATGGAGCTCGCATTTCGCGGGAAGCTCGTTTGACGCGTGTGCACAGATAGCAGAGCGCAATTTGGCTTCACAGACCCTGCGCACATCTTTGTCCCACATGAAAAGCGTATTTAGTGCTCATTAAGTGAAATTAATGTAATAAGGTTGCTTCATAGCCTGACGGAAATGCGTATGGACATGGCTGACATGAGATTATTAAAATAAAGTTGCATCTTAAAAAAAAAACTATATCGATATTTACGCATTGTATCGATAACACTGGATCATTGGTTATTGGATCAATGCATCGATCCAGATTGATGGATCGTTACACCCCTACCAGGAGATGCCACCAAGTACATGACAAACACTTAATGATGGCTCAGATGACACAGAATGGAACTGAATGAGATCTCGTTACTCTTGTCTGCATGCTTTGGAATACCAAGCATACCTATATTCACTGTTGAATTTGTATGTGTAATTACTTGTGTACAATTATTATGTTTTGAATACTTGGCGATGTTTTTGGCCACTAGGATAAATTATTTTTGTAATGCTATTTTTGTTGTATTGCTTTATCGTATCAACACAAAATTGTAGTCAGTTACAGGTGACATGATTGGGAACAAAACAAAAGCAGTTTTTCAGAGCAACCTTATTTACAACCTGAGATATATAATGTCAAACCAGAAGAAAATAAAAGTTAATTTTTAGCTCAGGTTTTTTTTTTATGATTTTTCAGCAGATTCTTAGGCTGAGAGTCTCATAATTTATCATAATCTATATCATTAAACATTTTGAAAAGTTTTCTTTATAATTATACCAAATAATTGAGCCTCTTTGGGTTTTATGTAGAGTTATAAGCCTTTAATTTTGGGCATGCCAACGAAACAGGGAATCTTCAAAAACACCTTCAGAGCTCTTGCTCTTTTGCAAACGTCTCAGCTGTTTTTGGTCATTTGTTTACTCTCATGTTGTTCAAAAACCATATGACATCATCTTTCGCAGAAGACAAAAGAAGATTGTAGAATGCTTATTAAGTAGACCATATGACTCATGCGCTATAGAAGTCCAAGTTTTCTGAAGTCACACGATAGCTTTGTATGAGAAACAGCCTAAAATTTAACATATCCCCTCTCCCGTACCTCTCAAATCTCTTTTAGGTATATTCACATATGGAGTCATATTAAATTTTTTGCCATCGATGAAGCCAAACAACAGTGGGCTGACCACGCAAAAGTGTAAATGAGACTTGAGAGCTATGGTGCAGGGAAAGATTTGACATCTTTTTTTTTTTTTTTTTCCCCTCCCCTTTTCTCCCCAATTTGGAATGCCCAATTCCCAATGCACTCTAAGTCCTCGTGGTTGTGTAGAGACTCGCCTCAATCCGGGTGGTGGAGGATGAATCTCAGTTGCCTCGCATCTGAGACCGTCAATCTGTGCATCTTATCACATGGCTTGTTGAGCACGTTACTGCGGCATCCACACACAACTCATCACGCACCCCACCGAGAGCGAACCACATTATAGTGACCACAAGGAGGTTACCCCATGTTACTCTATCCTACCTTGCAACCGGGCTAATTTGGTTACTTAGGAGACATGGCTGGAGCCACTCAGCATGCCCTGGATTTGAACTCACGACTCCAGGGGTGGCAGTCAGCATCTTTACTTGCTGAGCTACCCGGGTCCCCAAGATTTGACATCTTCTGAATCATCCTGAAGCAACGTGCTTCAATGGTAGATATGAGCACTGCTGCCATATTAATATTATTTTAAGCATTTTACTGTATAATATAGATGAAATTACTCTGACATCACACCACAGGAAACCATGCCAGATGGCACCATTTTCCTCATGTTTAGCCTATGGAGCAAATACATGCTTTTTTCCTGTTTTCTGTTTGCTGTATAGAGCAGTGCAGGCCAAATAAATAAATGATGCAGCTAAAATTGTGTGGGTGTGTTGGTATGAATGTCAGAGTGTGTTTTGTATGTGTGTATTGAGAAATTTGTGTGTGTGTGTGTGTAAAAAACAACAGTGGCATTATGTAAACAAACTGGCATTTAAAGGGTTAAAATCCTGAAAATGAATGAATATTTGGTAGTTATGATCATGACTGATGTTGGTTAAAAAAATGTATTGAAAGTGGAAAATAACATTAATATATAATATTATTATGGCAGTTTTTTGACGCAGACATTTTTGTCCTCTAAGGACCTCTGAGTAACTTTTTTATTGACGCACAAGGGTTAAAAACAACCTTTTCGTTTGCGAGTTGTGCAATGTGGTATGAAAAGTTCAAATCTACCAACAGCAGCGGTGGGTAGATTAGAGCAGATGCAATAAGAAATTATGGTGATTTGTAAAATATAATACTAAAGAAGTCCAAATCTCCAATAATCTTTTGGAAACAGGGTGTTTCTACCCCCAAAATATAACTTTTTGGGCCTTTTTTTTTCCGCTCAATTGCAGCGAAGCACCCATTAAGGGTACCAAAAGAACCCTGAAATTACTGCCACCGAGGGTTTGTTTGTAAAACAGTAACTTCATCTATATGCTTTTGCTGTATGGAAAAGAGAAGTTTTTCCATAACATTTTCTTTTGTACTCCACGGAAGTCGGACAGTTTTGCAAAGACATGAAGACGAGTAAATGGTGACATCATTTTCATTTTTTGGGTGCACTATTCCTTTAAGGTCTTGTGGTGAAAAACAGTTTAGCTTTGTAGGATCCATCCATTAAAAGACACCACAAGCTTTTTAATGTTTTAATTTGACACTTTCCTGTGAAGTGTCCCTTTGGGATGACCAGCCTATCTCGTCGCCACACAATTATACTAGAGGGGGGTGTGTGTGGCCCAATAGTCCCACAGAGAAAAGAATTAACGACGCTGAAGATTAAATTAAAGCCCTGGGGGACCCCACGCCCACTACAGCACATCTGGAGCAGCTCCCAAACACCTGCATGTCCAAGGACATTTCAGAGGCATCACAGACACAGTCCCTTAGGTTTAACACAGGCCAAACTGAAGATAATTCTGATGCCTGAATTACTCGTTTCCAAACCAAAAATAGCCGACTCCCAGAAATGGCATATACAGTATAATGCAATAAGTGGCTGTGTGACTACTTAAACTCTAGCCAGCGCCTACAAACACTTACTATATAGTAATTTATAAAGTGCTATCAGTTATGGATGTTTGTTTGAGTGATAAACATCCACCAACTCTGATTAACCATTTTAAACTATTGTAACAAATGAAAGTGGAAATAACCTCATAGAAAACCCAGCAAAAACAAAATGTGCTGACTAAATCACTAATTTCAGACCTCTGAATTAAACCTGATTCCAAATGGAAGAATATTAGGGTTAGGGCAATAAATGAACGTGAAGAGGCCTCATAAAAACTGAAGGATCTGCCATAAAAACTGAGGTCATAGAAGAAGATAAAAAATCTACAGATGCACCGCATGGCAAAAGATCCAGATTGAGGTAGTAAATATGTGCTCCTTCCCCCATGCTGGTCTTAATAGAGGTGGCGTAAACGATAGTGCCAGCTCCTGGCTCTTTTGTAAAAAATTAGACATGCTCCATAACTCTGTCTTATTGCATACTGACCAAAAACAGCAGCTAGTTACCAACACTGATCACAGGTGACTAAGTGAGAAATTACAGCAAATCTGGAAAACAATGATCATTTGGACGCGAAGCGTTCACAGTGGAACTGTAGTGGAATTCTGAATGTGAATTCAACTCTTTTTACATTGCATGTAGCAGAATTCAATTTACAACAAATGCTTTGTCACTCAAGATTCACTAACGACCATGTTGCTGGGTTTCTGTTGGCTGGTAAATACATTTATTTATTTATTTTTACATTAAAAGTACCAATTAAAAATTATCTCATAATTTACTCAGCATCATGCCATCCCAGATGTGTATGACTTTCTTACTACTGTAGAATACAAACAAAGATTTTAAAGAGGAATCTCAGCTCTGTAGGTCCATACAATGCAAGTGAATGGTAACCAAAACTTTGAAGCTTCAAAAGGCACATAAAGGGAGCATAAAAGTAATTCATATGACTCCAGTGGTTTAATCCATGTCTTCTGAAGCAAATTTTAGGTGAGAATAGACCAAACTATAACTCCTTTTTCACTGTTGTCATTTCTTGCCATTGCAGACTCTAGGCACGATCATGATTTCAAGCTCGATTACACTTCCCAATGCATGACGCATGTGCAGAGCGCTAAGAACTGTAATCAAGGGGGCCTGGGTAGCTCAGTGGTAAAAGACGCTGGCTACCACCCCTCAAGTTCGCTAGTTCAAATCCCAGGGCCTGCTGAGTGACTCCAGCCAGGTCTCCTAAGCAACCAAATTGGCCCGGTTGCTAGGGAGGGTAGAGTCACATCGTGGTCACTATAATGTGGTTCGTTCTCGGTGGGGCACGTGGTGAGTTGAACACGGATGCCGCGATGGATGGCGTGAAGCCTCCACACGTACTATGTCTCCGTGGCGACGCGCTCAACAAGCCGCGTAATAAGATGCACGGGTTGATGGTCTCAGATGCAGAGGCAACTGGGATTCATCCTCCGCCACCCGGATTGATTCGAATCACTACGCGACCACGAGGACTTAAAAATAGCGCACTGGGAATTGGCCATTCCAAATTGGGTGAAAAAGGGGAAAAATTGAGCTTGAAATTATGATCGCCATAGAGACTGCAATGTCAAGATTTTTAGTAAAGGAGGAGCTATTTTTTGGTCTTTTTTTCGCTCAAAACCGATTGGATCGCATCAAAAGACACGGATTAAACCACTGGAGTCTTATGGATTATTTTCATGCTGCCTTAAGTGTGTTTTTTGAAGCTTCAAAGTTTTGGTCACCATTCACTTGCATTGTATGGACCTACAGAGCTGAGATATTCCTCTTTAAAATCTTTGTTTGTGTTAAGCAGAAGAAAGAAAGTCCTACACATCTGGGATGGCATATGGGTGAGTAAACAGAGAATTTTCATTTTTGTGTGAACTATCCTTTTAAGACAAGTCAGCTCACTGGCATAGTCCATCACGTTACAGTCCAAAATAAACACTGAAATTACATTTTTGTGTTGTTTTTTTTTTTCTGGGCTCATGTGGGCAACATGAGTTTGTGCCAACTCTGATCCCGTTCTCCCCCTCTCTCCCCCTAGCATTTACTCTCCTTTATCTACTCTTCATTCAAAAGTGGCAAAAGGCCCCGCAAAAATAAAAAATAAAATAAAGAAATGTTATCAAAATATGTGGCACAAAGCAGACAATACCACACGGCCTTACTGTAGCAGCAGTGATCCCTGGAAAGAGCCGCAGGAGACCCACATTGCGGTTCAGTTGTGTGCTGACAGTGAATTTGGCGGTCGTGTTGGCTCGCCACACAGTGTCCCAGTTAACTAAACAGTAAAAATAAAACAAAATACTCATTATTGCATGTATAGAATTTCAAGCAGTTTAATGTGTTATATTTCATCTAAAATTATTTCAAACCTTTAGTTTTTTTTTTTCTAATTTGTGTATAATTATTATACATGCCATTTTTTACTAACTCGTATTGAGTAAGAGACTACATGGACTATTTGTACTTTTAAAAACTTCACACTACAGATTGACTTTTGAACTGCTAAAAAGCTAAAAGGGGATTAAAGATAGTTCAAATTAAATGGTGACCAATTACAGCACCTAAAATATACACTTTCCCTATTACAATTATATACCGTAAATTTAAACCTAAAATAAAAATAAAAAAACAAGATAGTAACACATTAAAATAAAGTTCTATTTGTTAACAATAGTTAACAATATTAGTTAACATGAACTAACAATGAACAATAATTTTACAGCATTTATTAATCACGGTTAAAGGTCATTTCAACATATAGTGATACATTCTAAACATTAGTCAATGCACTATGAACTAACAATGAATAATTGTATTTTTATTAACTAAATTTAATAAAGATTAATAAATTCTGTAAAAATATATTGTTCATTGTTAGTTCATGATAACTAATGCATTAACTAATGTTAACGAATGGAACCTTATTGTAAAGCGTTACAAACAAAATAAAATTCAAATATTTGGCAACTGCCCAGTGATGATTTTTTGGCAATTTATGCCCAGTTAGGAATTATATAGCCAGCCACTGTTGCTGCCCATATCTGTAATTGTTTCCGAGCATCAATAGGTTAATAGAAGCAATTTTGACTTGGACAATGCATTATGTTGGCAGAACTGGAATTACTTTTAATGTCGACTTCAGCATTGGCTAATGGCGGCAGGTTTGGTGAGGTAAATGCGTTAAAGCTTCCAGCATCCACTTTGGTGACACGGTTGCCCCTGTACAGCTTATGATGAAAATAGAGGCAAACCTGAGGAGAAAGAAAGAAACATAGTGTTTTCTTCTTCCTTGGTCATACATCTTTATTGTGCTTCACGGTACTTTTCCTCAGTTTCTAGTCATGTTAGTTGCGTGTCAACATTCATTGAAACGCCACATCACAGGCTGACTGAACTTGTCTAGACTTGTTTTACGGGTGGTGTACAGGTGGTTACACTTTTACGCAGTCTGTACATACATTACTCTGTTTTAACAAAAGACTCAACAATCCGAACAGCTTAAAATTAATAAGGCAGAAACAAAATATACTGCAAGATTTAGGTGTATCATTCAATTCATGACAGAAACTGATGCATCCCTAATTTATATGATCCTGGATAAAGTGTGGAAGTATTGACATTAACAATCCAAAATCTGCAACTTTGAGAGAGTTTGGGCCAGTTTATGTAACTGCAGTGCTGCACTGTCAATGTGTCTTACATTTAATGGTCACGTACATGTGTTTCTATGCCTTGCAGACGTAAGCATCTGGTTTTCTGTGATGAACTACAAATTGTTCGGAAAATTATGCTGATTTAATTATGAATCACCATGGCAAAGTTATCTAGCATTAAATATCATGGTGAAGTTGGTTTAAAATGATAAAACTATTATTAATTATTAAATGCAATAATTTAATAATTGTTTTTATAATACTGAATTGTTAATAATATAGTATATTTGCATTTTATACATTAATAAATGACCTGATAAATTATTTGTTGTAGCTTTTCTGTAAAGAAAATGTAACGTTTAAGGAAAGATATTAAATATATTTATTTTCAACACTAAAAATATGTTAAAAATAAAATTTATCAAAAGTAATAAAATGTATAACATATATATATATATATATATATATATATATATATATATATGTGTGAAGTCGTGCAAAGCTAGAAAAAAGCCCTTAATCAATGAGAAGCAAAGAAGAGCCAGGCTGAGGTTTGCAAAAGACCATAAGGATTGGACCGTAGAGGACTGGAGTAAGGTCATCTTCTCTGATGTGTCCAATTTTCAGCTTTACCCAACACCTGGTCATCTAATGGTTAGACAGAGACCTGGAGAGGCCTTCAAGCCACAGTGTCTCACACCCACTGTGAAATTTGGTGGAGGATCGGTGATGATCTGGGGGTGCTTCAGCAAGGCTGGAATCGGGCAGATTCGTCTTTGTGAAGGACACATGAATCAAGCCACGTACAAGGTTATCCTGGAAGAAAACTTGCTTTCTTCTGCTCTGACAATGTTCCCCAACTCTGAGGATTGGTTTTTCCAGCAGGACAATGTTCCATGCCACACAGCCAGGTCAATCAAGGTGTGGATGGAGGACCACCGGATCAAGACCCTGTCATGGCCAGCCCAATCTCCAGACCTAAACCCCATTAAAAACCTCTGGAATGTGATCAAGAGGAAGATGGATGGCCACAAGCCATCAAACAAAGCCGAGCTGCTTGAATTTTTGCGCCAGGAGTGGCATAAAGTCACTGGTGAAAGACTGGTGAAGAGCATGCCAAGACGCATGAAAGCTGTGATTGAAAATCAGGGTTATTCCACCAAATATTGATTTCTGAACTCTTCCTAAGTTAAAACAGTACTATATATATATATACATACATACAGCTCTGGAAAAAAAGAAGAAAGCAGAAGAAAGCAAGTTTTCTTCCAGGATAACTTTGTAAGTGGCTTGATTCATGTGTCCTTCACAAAGACAAATCTGCCCAATTCCAGCCTAGCTGAAGCACCCCCAGATCATCACCGATCCTCCACCAAGTCGTCTAATGGTGAGACGGAGACCTGGAGAGGCCTTCAAGCCACAGTGTCTCATACCCACTGTGAACTTTGGTGGAGGATTGGTGATTGGTTAATTTTACTCAAACACATACCTAAATCCAGAGAAACTAATAATTTTGCAGTTGTCTCTTAATTTTTTCCAGAGCTGTATATATACATGTTTTTTTTTTTGTTTTTTTTTGGGGACCAGTGAAAATATCAGCAGAGCAAGTACAAATCTGAACTACTGGCCTAACTTGACCAGCAGAAAACAATCCTTATGCTTGATCAATGGGTGTATTGCATGTTCTGCATTTTGAAACAGAAACAAATGCATCTCTCACTCTGAAAAACAGCCTCACTTACCTCAGGGATAACAAACTGTCCTGCTATCAACAGCGCCCCCAAGAGGTTATCCCTCCCATCATTCCTCATCTCATAGATAGGCACCTGCCACATACAAGATGGTTGTGAAGTTCTTTGTAAAGGTAATATTGAATAGTTTTGATGGCTGCTAGTTAAAAGTTAATCATTAGGTTGATAATAAGTTAATAATTATTAATTAATTTACTTCTGAGTCTGAAAATCAGAATTATGACCCAAAAAATTAAACAACACTAATTTTTTTTAAGCGTGTATTGTAACATCAAAACCAACTTTGCTGTCAATCACTAAATAATTCAGCATCTGATCTGTTTAAGCCCCTGAATACTTTAGGTTAAGGTGTATTACCTGTGAGCCAGTGAGGATGACAGGTTTTCCCAGGTTCTCACACATGAAGGATAAGGCAGAGGCAGTGTAAGCCATAGTGTCTGTTCCGTGCAGGACGACAAAACCATCATATTCCTCATAATGTTTCTGTGAACCAAAGAAAAACAACTGGAATTTCTCAGCGCTGATTTCCACCCCCTCTCCCTCCCAACTGTTTGATGGTTTGTTTTAAGTCAAAACTTCTGGCCTGTTGACTGAATTTTTAATTTCAAACAATTAGTTAAAGGTGTATTAAGTAATTTTTTCCCCATTAAAAAAGTTTTACTCCTATAGAAATTAATTGTAATTTTGAAACATATATATATAATCATGATAACTCACATGAGATGAAGACTCCAGTCACATCAGTAACCTTATAAAAGCTGTTTTATTCTACATGGGGAGGGTCTCCTCATGGCAGCTGCCATGTTAGTCCACATGACCAGCTGAATACAACTCGCTTAATCTCAGAAACCGCCCCGTTATTGGACACTTTCACTGGTAAAATAAATTAATCACGGCTGACTGTGAATAGTGATTTTCTACAATGGCATCTTTAACTGAAAACTATTGCGACTGAATGATGCTGAATCCACGGCACTTGGTGTCACTCTAAGCCCAAGACGACATGACCAAAAATGTACTGAGTGCACCTTTAACTAACTAGCCATTTGTTTTTATTTTGAGTGCTACCCAGCAAGTACATTGCCGAGATGCATTAAACGTCATGTTTACATTTACACTTATTCATTTAGCAGTGGCTTTTATCCCAGGCAACTTAAAAAAGGAGGAAACCAACAACAAAAACAATTAATCTCTAATGAATTGAATGTGTACAAACACCTGTTTGAATGTTTCGTACATTGTATTTGTGTACAAACATCTCAAAAAGAGCAGATGAAGGCCATGTCCACACGCATCTTTTTCTCTACGTTTTGACCTTCCGTCCACACCGAGTAACTATTCCGTTGTTACTGGTTAATAATTTTTGCCATTGAATTCTATTGGTATCTGTGGTTTAGATATCAACTATTCACTTCCGACTAGTTTGCATTCCAATAGTTACTAGTATCTATTCTAGTTTACTTGTACTTATTTATTAGATACTAGTAGCCTACTTATTTATGAGGCACTTGTTTGCAGGTTTGCAGCAAGTTTGCCAGAACTTTTGATTTTTGTAAGGTTAGTTACAACTACTTTTTAACTTGTCAAATTTAATGACTAGTCAGAATGGCAGCTGTACAGTTCAATTCAATTTTTACAATTGAAGTAGATGCAAGTATGTAATAAATAACACTGAAATAGATAAGAATCACTTTTGGAATAAGTACTAGTATCTAATGAACAGTTCCTAGTAAAATGTAAAACAAGATATTAGTCAATATTAGAATGCATACTAGTCAGAAGCTGGTATTTGAACCACAGGTCCCCATTGAATTCAATGCCAAATTTTACTATAATGTTACCTATAACAATGGAACAGCTACTTGTCATTACATTAGGTATAAGAAATAGTATCTAATGAATAAGTACCTACTAGTAAAACTGAAAAATATTCTACTCACTATTGGAATAATTACTAGTAAACTAGTAAATGTAAGCTTTTATGGAATACATGTTAAAAGGGCTTGCCATACAAAGATGGTTAAAAAGTAAGCACCTCAATGTCTTTTCCAATGTTGGCCCAGTCATCTGTGGTCATATTGCAGGAGTCAAGCAGGGGAGAGTATTCTAAGACTGTATACACAATCCTCTTGTTCTGTTTGGACAGTCTGAGGTGAGAAAAAGAGAAATGACCAAATGAAACCCATTTGATGACCTCACCACACATTTAACATTTCACACATTGACAAGGAGCATCAAATGTCAAGCAAAATGTTAAACAAATAATTTAAACCAGCAAAAACTGTTTATAGACAAAAAGGAATTAGTTTAGTTAAACCAATTAAAACAAACAGAGACCAAATTTAGCTGAAATGGACAGATTATTTATATAGCGAGAGTTTTTTTTGTTATTTTTCAGGGCGGGGTGGTGAGAGCACAGCTGATTTAAGGGGACCACTGTCTGCCCGACCAGCAGGGTGTCTCCTAAAGTGAAAGGCAAAGTGCAGACAGAAAGATTACAGTCTTTGGAGAGCGGGGCTTGAGTATTTGTGTGTGTTTGTGCATCAAGGGGAGGTAGGATGAGCAAATGTTGTGAAGAAGCAGACTTCAGACTTTGCTCGCCGCTCAAGGGGCAGTTCGCTCTTGTTGGAGGGGGTTATTGTTATGAAGAGATGAGCGCTGAGGGATATTCCCCATTGAAGCAGAGAGCACGAGCCGATTAGCATGACCTCTATATCCTAATTAAAAACAGAGGCTTATCCTAAAAAACGCATACATATTTATGTGCCCTTAAAGTGCTGTTACATTGGGCCACCCTTGTTAGGTGCACAGATGAGCTAAGAGTCATGTGTCTGCTTACAGCTTGTTGAAAAGATTGCTTTAATCTCTCCGTTCTTAAAAAGAAATCCCTCCCAACCCTCATGACATCCTCCCACAAAATAAAGACAAGGAGGAGGGTGCAGCCCAGGCCTTGTTCAATAGATCAATAGAACAGCAGGGTGGTGGAACAGGCCTACACACAATCACACGCAAACACACATTCTACATCTACTGCCTTCTCCACAATGTTGAACAAGAGGCCCAACTGTTCAAATTAGCCCCTACTCAGATGTGCAGACCTAAACATATGTTTGTGATCATATAAATGAAAGGGTGCCACAAGAAAAAAAAAAACAAATGTGCTCAAATTTCAATGCATCATTTTTCCAAACAATGTTTCTATGGGTACTAGAGTCATCACTAAAGCATTACGGTTGATCCAGACCCTGTTTGAGAGAGGGCAAATGGATGTTGATTTAAATTGCAAGCATGTTGTTTGGCATGTCATTAACAAAACTCATTATCTTCTTCAATTATTAGTCATTTGATCGGCAGCTTAAGCACTTGTCAGTCATCTGGTGTGGCCATTTATAAAGAAATTAAAGTTTTAGCAGTAGTAACAATCTTTACTGTACATTTCATGACTTAACAGCTTACTAAGATATTGAAAGCCTCAATAAGCGTAAGTCCCCTTTAAGCAACATTTTAAAAAAGGATAGGAAAAAAACTGGTTCTTTTCAAGATCAGGAAAAAGATACGCATTACATTTTCTCATAAAGGCTTTCCAAAATTGCAAAAATGCTCTTCACATAATCCACCCTGCCTGGATAAGAATAATAATAACAAGAAGAAGAAGAACAGAAAAATAAAATAGTAATAATTTCAATAAAATTTTAGTCTAACCCAGACAAAGACAAAGAGAATGCTATGAGCTCATGCTATTAATTCACAATAAACTTGTTAACAAAAAAGCTATAAAGTGGTGAAACTCATTCATATTAATTAGCTTATGTGCAGATCATGTCAAATAATTTTGTTTTGATAAATAGTCATTCTTGAAGACCAATTCAAGGACTCCAATAACATTTTGAACCGTATATTTAACTCTGTAAATTCTGGGATTTTGCTAGTCAGTGTTTTAGCCAAAAAGACTGATAGTATTAAATGATGTAAAGCTTGTACTTTAAATTAATATTAAAGCTTTTTTATTATTTCAAATAAAGATTTTGAACTTTTAAATTAATAAGCCTTTATGTTCTTGTTATGGACCTATATAAAGTTACTTACACATTGATATACCTATTTTTACATTTTTATCACATTCAGAGTGTTTAAGCATTGCTCTCATGCTCTCACAGCAGCAGATGTCTCTTCTTGCTGTTTAAATGTCTTTAAATTCTTTGGGCTCTATTTTCGTGACCGCGCTGTGCACTATAGCGCTACACGCAGCGATCGTGCACTACGTCTTATCCAAATTTCATGAAAGCGCTAATTCTAATCACAATTTTCGTGGGCATGAGTGGGAGTGTTTGCGCTATCTGTGGGTGTATGCGCGCAAACTGGGGGTGTTTTGTATGTAAATGAAGTGCCGCAAAGCGCAATTTGCTATTTTCCTGAGAAATACGTCATAAGGTCTAAGACATTTGAGATGCACGTCTAATCTCAGCGCATAGTCTAAAGTCAGTTCCTGCATTTGCAGTTTGGAGAGTCCACCAGCAGTTGGTAATAAAGTCCATGTCTAAACTCTAAAAATACTGTATAATGGAACATCAAATAATGTTTCTAAAAATCACTGTTGAGATTTCAAATCATAATTTTTTTTTTTTCATAAAACAGCTACAACGGTGACTGTAAACCATGAATAAACCAAAACGAATCAGTTCTGTACTTAGCTGATCGTTTGAGTCAGTAGTACTTAAAATCTTCATTTTATGGATTTTTAAGCCAAAGAAGTTCAAGGAACTCACAATTAGTCTTTATGTATCACTCTAAATTCACCTTATAATTCATATTTTGTGTTGTACATATTAATGTAATTTAAGTAACGCTAAATATGTACATTTCTGACTAGAAGCTATTTATTTTTTAGTCTAATCATATCACTGTGCCTTCATTGCAGGGTAATGGTATAAGGAAACATGCTTCCATAGATCCTATATGTGTTATGCAGTAATAAATTAGAATGTTGTGGAAAAGTTCATTTATTTCAGTAATTCAACTCAAATTGTGAAACTCGTGTATTAAATAAATTCAATGCACACAGACTGAAGTAGTTTAAGTCTTTGGTTCTTTTAATTTTGATGATTTTGGCTCACATTTAACAAAAACCCACCAATTCACTATCTCAAAAAATTAGAATACATCATAAGACCAATAAAAAAAACATTTTTAGTGAATTGTTGGCCTTCTGGAAAGTATGTTCATTTACTGTATATGTACTCAATACTTAGTAGGGGCTCCTTTTGCTTTAATTACTGCCTCAATTTGGCGTGGCATGGAGGTGATCAGTTTGTGGCACTGCCGAGGTGGTATGGAAGCCCAGGTTTCTTTGACAGTGGCCTTCAGCTCATCTGCATTTTTTGGTCTCTTGTTTCTCATTTTCCTCTTGACAATACCCCATAGATTCTCTATGGGGTTCAGGTCTGGTGAGTTTGCTGGCCAGTTAAGCACATCAACACCATGGTCATTTAACCAACTTTTGGTGCTTTTGGCAGTGTGGGCAGGTGCCAAATCCTGCTGGAAAATGAAATCAGCATCTTTAAAAAGCTGGTCAGCAGAAGGAAGCATGATGTGCTCCAAAATTTCTTGGTAAATGGATGCAGTGACTTTGGTTTTCAAAAAACACAATGGACCAACACCAGCAGATAACATTGCACCCCAAATCATCACAGACTGTGGAAACTTAACACTGGACTTCAAGCAACTTGGGCTATGAGCTTCTCCACCCTTCCTCCAGACTCTAGGACCTTGGTTTCCAAATGAAATACAAAACTTGCTCTCATCTGAAAAGAGGACTTTGGAACACTGGGCAACAGTCCAGTTCTTCTTCTCCTTAGCCCAGGTAAGACGCCTCTGACGTTGTCTGTGGTTCAGGAGTGGCTTAACAAGAGGAATACGACAACTGTAGCCAAATTCCTTGACACGTCTGTGTGTGGTGGCTCTTGATGCCTTGACCCCAGCCTCAGTCCATTCCTTGTGAAGTTCACCCAAATTCTTGAATCGATTTTGCTTGACAATCCTCATAAGGCTGCGGTTCTCTCGGTTGGTTGTTCATCTTTTTCTTCCACACTTTTTCCTTCCACTCAACTTTCTGTTAACATACTTGGATACAGCACTCTGTGAACAGCCAGCTTCTTTGGCAATGAATGTTTGTGGCTTACCCTCCTTGTGAAGGGTGTCAATTATTGTCTTCTGGACAACTGTCAGATCAGCAGTCTTCCCCATGATTGTGTAGCCTAGTGAACCAAACTGAGAGACCATTTTGAAGGCTCAGGAAAACTTTGCAGGTGTTTTGAGTTGATTAGCTGATTGGCATGTCACCATATTCTCATTTTTTGAGATCGTGAATTGGTGGGTTTTTGTTAAATGTGAGCCAAAATCATCACAATTAAAAGAACCAAAGACTTAAACTACTTCAGTCTGTGTGCATTGAATTTATTTACACAATTTTCACAATTTGAGTTGAATTACTGAAATAAATGAACTTTTCCACGACATTCTAATTTATTGAGATGCACCTGTAAGCATTTGGTACTAGCTAAAAAAGAGAAATACCAGGATTGAACAGCATCATGCAGATTTTCAGCAGGGTAAATGATAAGCCAATGTGTGACTTTAAAGGCCTATTCACACCAATAAAAATAGATAAATTAATTAATAAAAAAAAACACAATACATGTCTATGAATGTCTATTTGTTATTATTATTCAGAAGCTAGGAAGATTTTTAAATTCTTTAGATGCCAAACAATTCTGCAATGAATTCTGTGGAAATAATAGCGTGCAAATATTTTAGATTTTAGTCATTTAATTGAAGATTGAAACAAGCCTTAACCCTTGCCACAGCAGTTTGCAAAATTTGAAATAATTTCTTCATAAATTACACAAAGTGAATAAATAACACAAATGATAAAGCGAATAGCTTGGGTAACAGCCAAGTTGCATTATTGTAAGCCGTCAACCTACCATACCTGCCATACCAACCTACCATCTGCCCATCTCATAGCTTATAACATAACTGTGGTGGAGACAAGTCTAACCAGGCAAGATACAGCACAAATCATGCAAACACGTACATACACAGTTCTGCAAACATGTGCAAGTAAATTTACACTTTCATCCCACAAGGGCAAACATTATGCTACCAGTACTACAGGACCCTTGAAATAGTTGATCAGCTGCATGAGTGGGCTTCCTGTCAAGAAAACACATTTTTACTGTCTGACATTTGTACACTTCTGAAAATATAAGGAAACAGCACCCTCCATTGGCTAGTATAGAAACGCTCATCATTTCTCTGTTTATTTAACCATTAAACCAGCAGCAAATAATGCAGAAAACAACCAAAACGAAAGATATTCTGTGTAATTAGATATTTACAAAATACTAAAGTTAGTGACAAAAAAATCTGTGATAAAATCAGAGAGTTAACAGTAAATATGAAAATTGACCTTTAATTTACAACTGATTGGATTATAGTTAGTCTCTGAATCTATATATTCATCTGTTTCATTCACGTGACTTGTTTTCATTGGCAATCATTGCCTTTACAATTATAATCTTTCATGCCTTTATTGAACACATCCCATTAAACATTAACAGTGCTGTGGAAAAAGTAAGTGAATCCCTAGGCTAAAGACGACAAAAAAGCTAATTAAGAGTCAGAAGTTGGCAAAACTGCCATCCAATTAATGAAACAAGATTGGAGGTGTGGGTTAGAGCTACTTTGACTTATAAAAAGCACTAAAACATTTTGAGTTTGCTATTTACAGGAAGCATCAGCTGCCGTGGACCATGCCTCGCAAAAAAGAGATCTCAAAAGACCTACAATCAAGAACTGATGAATTGCATGAAGCTGGAAATGGTAACAAAGTTATCTTGTAGAGCTTAGATATTCATCTGTCCACAGTTAGACAAATTGTCTATAAATGGAGACGATTTAGTACTGTGGCTACTCTCCCAAGTGACCGTCCAGCCAAGATGACTCAAAGGGTACACCGCGAATCCTCAGTTAGGTAAAAAAGAACCCTAGAGTGACAGCTAAAGACTTAAAGGAAACATTGGAACTAGGTAACATCTCTGTTCATGAGTCTACTATATGGAAAATATTAAACAGCCATGGTGTCCATGGCAGGTCACCATGAAGGAAACTGCTGCTTTCCAACAAAAACACTGCTGCGCACCTGAAGTTTGCCAAATACCATCTTGACACTCCACAACGCTACTGGGAAAATGTTTTTTGGACCTATGAAACTTAGATTGAATTGTTTGGGAGGAACACACAGCACTACCTATGGCGTAAAAAAGGCACCGCATACCAACATGAAAACATCATCCCAACGGTGAAGTACGGTGGAGGGAGCATCATGATTTGGGGCTGCTTTGCTGCTTTGATATCCTACGGGATATTGTCAGAGTGGGTGATGCAGCAGGACAATGACCCTAAACATCAAAGTAAATCCACTACAGAATGGCTTCAAAAAAAGAAGATCCACCTTTTGGAGTGGCCCAGTCAGAGCCCAGACTTTAACCCAATACAGAGGCTGTGCAATGACCTCAAGAGAGCTGTTCACACCAGACATCCTAATAATATGGCTGAGCTCAAGCAGTTCTGTTAGGAAGAATGGTCCAAATCCTAATCCGCAGCTACCGGAAACACTTGGTTGAAGTTATTGCTGCCAAAGGAGGATCGACAAGTTATTACATTCAAGGGTTCACTTATTTTTTCCATGGCACTGTGAATGTTTAATGGGATGTATTCAACAAAGATATGAAAGATTATAATTATTTGTGTGTTGTTAGCTTAAGCACATTGTGTTTGTCTATACTTGTGACTTTGATGAAGATGGGATCACATTTTATGACCAATTAATGCAGAAAACCAGCTAATTCCAAAGGGTTCACATACTTTTTCTTGCCAATGTAAATAGAAACAGAAGTTTCACTGACTTTTGTTGCATCCCACAGCTCAGAACATTACTGGTTTCTTTAGAATACGTTTTATATTACTGCATATTACCACAAATATGGTGGAACGGTCATACAGTGACTTCACATGAAACAGATGAAAAGGGCAACACCTTCTCTATCACATTTCAATGCATGTTTGCATGGGAACTTACGGCAGCACCAGTGTGTTCTCCTGAGGCTTGTAATAGTCATACAGCCGTGTAAGTTGTGCGTACTGCTCATCGTGCAGAATGGGGAGTTTGCGTAGAGTTTTGACGAAAGCATTTGGTTCTGGAGACAGAACTGAAAATACAGAGGAAAAGCCTTTAAGCAAGTAAGAAAAAGAGTAAGATACATACAATTATCACAGTACTTCAACACTAGCATTCAAATGTCAAGATGAAAATAATTAAAGGTATAGTTCACCCCAAAATTAAAATGTACTCACCCTTATGTCATCCCAGATGTGTATGACTTTCTTCTGCTGAACACAAACAAAGATTTTTAGAAGAATATTTCAGCTCTGTTGGTCCTCACAATGCAAATGAATGGTGACCAAAACTTAGAATCTTAAAAATTCACAAAGTCAGCATAAATGTAATCCATTAAGACTCCAGTGGTTAAACCCATATATTCTCAAGTAATATGGCAGGTGTAGGTGAGAAACAGATCAATATTTAAGTCCTATTATTCTGTAAATCTTCCCCTATAACAAGCCCCAACCAGTAGGTGGTGATATGCATAAAGAATGCGAGTCGCCAAAAAACAAAAGAAGAATGTAAAAGTGAAAGTGGAGATTCAAAGGACTTAAATATTGATCTGTTTCTCACCCCCACCTACCATATCACTTCTGAAGATATGGATTAAACCACTGGAGTAGTATGGATTACTTTATTTGGCCTTTTCGTGATTTTTGGAAATTCAAAATTCTGGTCACATTGTATGGACATACAGAGCTGAAATATTCTTCTAAAAATCTTTGTCTGTGTTCAGCAGAAGAAAGAAAGTCATACACATCTGAGATGGCTTGAGGGTGAGTAAATGGTGAGACAATTTTCATTTTTGGGTGAACTATCCCTTTAATTGTTAGCTTTGCACACATCAGCTTCTGAGAATGAGGCCAAAGCTTGGATATTAAATATACAGCACCACTGTTCCACTCTTGCCATTTTTCACATTTTGATATTTTAAACCACATTCCCTGATAACAGTTCACGGCATTAACACTATAAAGGTCACTTTCACTATACAGTAATTTTCGTACCTAATTTGACATTTTGCAAATTTACTTGTACTCTAATTATATTTAAATGTTGGACTGTTATAGTACCGTTCAGTTTATACTGTAGTCTTAAAACCCAGAACATAATTATCATTTTCAAGCGTTTCCAATGGCAGGCTTCGATATTCCCTGTTAAGCTAGTCACAACACAGACAGATCGAAAGTGCTCTCCTTTGTAATGCGTCTCTGAGTTCTTGGGACCCAGGGGCCTAATTTATAAAACATAGGTGCGATCAGATTTGATCATAAATTCCATAGATTTGATATTAAAAAAAAAAGGAATAAATCATAATTTATAAAGGCAGAAACTGACGATAAAATGTTCTTATGCGTACATCAACTGACAAGCATGTGTACCAATGTTTTGTGTGCCAGCGTGCGCCGATTAGATTTTTTTACTTTAATGATGCAAATATGAATAGTCAGTGACTGACTGAATTTATGAATTAATAAGTGAGCACATTTACAAGAATATTCTGTATGAGTCAGAATGTGGTCATATTTAGAATATGTAAGCGTAATGTAAATGCTTTATTTTAGATTATTTATTTATAGCCCTGCATGTTTCCATGATTAATTATCTTCGAGACCTATGAGATAACAGGCAGGTGTAATATATGCAAAGCAATTTTTGGAGCGAAGGAGAGGAGATAAAGTCATGTGAAAAAATAAGTACACCCCATGGAAATTGTTGGCTTTTTTTGACATATTTGGACAAGCAAATATCTGATCCTCTTTGAAACAGTGCCTATTAATAAATTAAAATTATAAGTTGATATACTTGAACAAAACCACAAGGAAAATTAACCTTTTCAATCATTTATTCAACAAAAATATCAATAGATGTGATATTCTTCTGTAGAAAATGTAAGTACACCCTTGGCCTCAGAAGTTAGTACTGCCCACTTTAGCAGAAATAACTTCTTGTAGGCGTTTTGCATAATTGTCCACTAGTCTCTGACATCAGCTTGCTGAAATTTTTGAGCACTTCCTTGCAAAATTCTTCCAGTTGCAAGATGTTTGAGGGTTTTCTTGCATGTACTGCCCGTTTCAAATCCCCCCACAACATTTTAATAGGATTCAAATCTGGGCTTTGACTAGGCCATTCCATAACCCTCCATTTCTTCTTTTTGAGCCATTCCTTGGTGGATTTGCTAGTGCGTTTAGGATCATTATCTTGTTGAAAGGTCCACTTCCAGTTCAACTTCAACTTACAGACAGATGGCCTCACATTATCTTCAAGCACTCTTTGATATGATGCAGAATTCATAGTTGAATCAATGACTGCAAGCTGCCCAGTCCCTGAGGCAGCGAAGCAACCCCAAACCATAACATTTCCACCACCGTGCTTCAAAGCTGGTATGAGGTTCTTCTCCTGAAAAGCTGTCATTGGTCTGCGCCAAGCATGTGTACTGTTAATGTGGCCAAACAACTCTACCTTTGATTTGTCCGCCCAGAGCATATTATTCCAAAAGGCTTTTTTCTAATATTCTTTTTAGACAGCAAAGGCTTTTTCCTAGCACACCTCCCATGCAGGTCAAATTTGTGCAATCTCTTTCTCATTGTAGACGCATGCACTTTGACATCAACAGATGCAAGAGTTACCTGCAGATCCTGTGATGAAATTCTGGGGTTCTTGGAGACTTCTTTTTTCATCAAACGGTTTGCTCTTGGGCTAAATGTGCTGGGATGGCCAGTCCTGGACAAATTGGCAGTCGTTTGAAATCTGGGCCACTTGTACATGATTTTCCTTACAGTGGAATTATTTATTTCAAATAATTTGGAAATCTTTTTAAATCCCTTGCCAGACTCATAGGCATCCACAACCTTTTTTCTGAAGGCCTTACAGAACTCTTTAGATCTTGGCATGATGACGCCACACACCTCAATAGCAAAAAGAACGGCAGACACTAGATGTGAGATGTTTAATTAAGACAGGTTCCATCTGCACTCCCTAAGGAGGTTCTAATCATTGGCACCCAATTCTGAACACCTGATTCTTATTTTATGGATTTGAAGGTGTGATAAATGTAGGGGTATACTTACTTTTTCCATTACTGATCAGTTTTTTTTTTAGTTTATTTAAATTATGAACATTACTACAAAATGTATATTGTATGTGTCATTTGTTTGAGTATATCAATGTTATTAATAGGCACAGTTTCAAAGAGGATCAAATGTTTGCTTGTCCAAATATTTAAAAAAAAAAGCCAACAATTTCCATGGGGTGTACTTATTTTTTCACATGACTGTATTATAGTTTACAGCCCTTCAAACATCACTAAATAAAATTACAGATGGGTGAAAGCACAACAGTCTCCTATTTAAAACTCGCCTACATTGTTCTGTATATTCATCCTACAGCCTCTTTTTTTGTCTGTTGATGTTGAGGACATAAATAGAAACAAATGACTTGACTTAAATACTAAAATGTGATGTAGAAGAGAATAGTGGGAGAAGAATGCACATGTACTGTAGTTTACATAGGACATGGCTGCCATGAAGACTTTGCATATTTCATTATACTCTATGTAAATGAGTATGTAAACCTCTTTTTGGAATTAAGGTGTAGTAGGAATATGGACATTGGTTGAAAAACGGTGTGGATTTACAATAAACACGGTCAATGAATGGATTTATTATTAATAATGAAAATGAAAAACTGATAACGAGTTGTTCAATAGGCTACATTATCTGATGCTAAAACTGATGTTGCATTGGCAAGGCGCTCAGACTCACTTTCACTGAGGCATTTAACTAAAGATGATCACTACTCCACATCAAAACACTTCGGATTTGTTCATCAGGATTTGGCACTATTGAACTGTCGCTCTCTAATGGACAAAGCATCAATTCTCAATGAATTCATCACTGATAAAAAACCGGACATGCTACTGCTAACTGAAACCTGGCAAACACCTAATGACTTTCTACAACAACATTTGCTTACTCCCCACAGATACAAATGTTTGTGTAAACCCTGACCTCACAGAAATCGGGGCGAACTAGCTGTTGTTTGTTGAGGTGGCATGAGAGCAGTTTTGACTGAATTTCCTAATGTCACGTCTTTTGAATATCTGGCTGTCAAGATTGTTGGTGAAACTCCTCTCATTGTGTTACTGATTTACTGACCTCCAAAGTATCAGCCTCACTTTTCTCTAAACTTACTCACTCTTGCCTGTGCTATGTCTCCCCATGTTATACTGCTTGGTGATTTCAATATCCATGTTGATACTGACTGTTCAAATGCAACTGAATTCATGAATGTTCTTGAATGCTTCAACTTAACACAGCATGTGAATTTTTCTACCCATACCCATGGTCATATACTTGACTTAGTTTGTACATCATGTCTTAATAATGTTTCTACAACTGGTACAAAAATTGGCATCTCGGATCTCAAACTTACAGAATTGTAATTTCATTTTCCTCGCTGTAAGTCATGCAAGAAAACTGTGGTAACTTATCGCAACCTCAAAGCAGTCGACCCCTCATCATTCTCCACCTCTGTCTGTGCACCCTTACTCTTGAAGAGCACGCCCCCATCAAAACAAAGCTGGTGCCCTCTTCTCACTCATCACCTTGGTTTACTCCTGAACTGCGGGCACTGAAGAGAGTGGGTTGTCGTCCTGAACGACTCTGTAGAAAAACAGGCCTCACTGTTCATTCCTTAGGTCTTACAGAACATCAGCTGAAGTACAGAGCAGCATTCAACACTGCATGTACATGTCATCCAAAATGCAAGTTGTAGACCTAGAGCCCTCTTTGCTATGGTGAACAAGCTAATTCACCTGCCGGCTCAGGACTCACACAGCTCTGATGAACTTTGTGACTCATTTCTGCACCTCTTTCAAGATAAAATTGTTTCCATTTACCAAACATTCACATCAACCATTTCTGAAGATCCCCTCCATGAATGTCTGTCTGAACACCCTATCCACCCTTTCTCCTCCTTCACTCCCACTAGCTCATCATCAGTCAGTGATTTAATTTTACATTCTAACTCATCATCCTGTCAGTTGGACCCTGCCCCAACCTCCCTTCTTAAACACTGTGAGTCAGTCATTTCGGCACCTATTTCGCATATGATAAACACATCTCTTGCATCTGCCATTGTTCCTACTGATCTTAAAATTGCCACTGTTACACCAGTCCTTAAATGTCCCAACTTACATCCATCTTCCCTCTGCAACTATCATCCTATTTCTAACCTGCCTTTTATATCTAAACTTCTGGAAAAAGTTGTAGCCTCCCAGTTACAATCACATCTTGCAGCCAATAATCTCTTTGACCTTTTCCAACCTGGTTTTTGCCTATTCCACAGCACTGAAACTGCTCTCTTGAAGGTTATTAATGATCTCCTCCTCTCTGCTGACTCTGGATTTCTCAGTATTCTAATCTTGCTTGACCTGAGCTCTGCTTTTGACACTGTATGCCACAAAATACTCCGTTCCTGACTTTCAGATATTGGTATTACTGGCACTGCTCTATCCTGGTTTTCTTCCTACCAAACAGACAATATTTCATCTCGATTAAGAAAAACAAATCCCCTACTGCTCATCTCAGTCAGGGTATCCCCAGAGTTTTGTACTGGGTCCAATACTGTTCATAATTTACATTCTCCCACTAGGTCAGATCATCCTTCGTCATGGTTTCAGTTATCACTGCTATGCTGATGGCACCCACATTTACACATCTGTATGTTTTGATGAAACACATGCCATCAGCTTATTAACTGCCTGCATCAATGATGTAAAAATTTGGTTAAACAGTAATTTCCTCAAATTCAATGCGGACAGAACTGAGATCATGATTTCTGGGCCACAAACACTTATAAGAAATATTGATATTTGTGTCAATATTGATGGAAATCTGACCAAACCCTCTAAAACCATTAAGAATCTGGGAATCACCTTCGATCCATCTCTTACTCTTGAAGCCCACATCAGAACCATCACTAAAACTGCTTTCTTCCATCTACGTCACATTGCATGACTTTGACCCATTCTCAGTTTGAAGGATGCAGAATCACTAGTTCATGCTTTGAACTAGTTCATGCTTTCATAACATCACGTCTCAACTACTGTAACTGCCTCTTTACTGGCCTACCATCTAAAACTATTGCCCGATTACAATATATCCAAAACTCTGCAGCTAGAGTTCTCACTAACACCAAGCGTTCTGCACACATTACTCCCATCATGTTTAGTCTTCAATGGCTGCCTGTCTCATGCCGTATTAAGTTTAAAATTCTTCTCCTGACATACAAAGCTCTCAATGTTCACTTTTGGTGGGAGATCCTTCAATGTAACTGCACCTAAACTGTGGAACTCTCTACCTCAGAGCCTCTGTGACATCTCTATTTCCATCTTTATATCTCAGCTTAAAACACATCTGTTCTCAGCGCATTATCTGTCTATTACTGATTGATGTTTTATATCCCATTTTGTAATTGAGATTGTAACTTCTGTTGAAATGTATATTAATGTACTTTGTCCTGTTAAAGGTATATGGAGTGTAAAGTGTCCTTTAGCTTGTGGAAATGCGCTATATAAATAAAACGTTCAAGGGGTTAGGGGTTCAAGCGCTTAGCGCTGAAACCCTATTGTAATGGTTAAGATTTTTATTATTATTATTATTATTATTCCGCCATAAAACTGATTGGGCAGAGCAAACCGTAAGGCCTAGAGACTTGAAACTTGGTCAGATGGTAGTAGTATTGCTCGCTACTCAGAAACACGGACTCGGCAAAATCGGTCAATGGGGGCGCTATAGCGATCAAAAACGCGAAACTGCTCATAACTTCTAGACCTTCTGCTTTATACCATTGGAATCCTTGGCTCAAACCAAACAAAACGTATATATCTCCGATTTCATTTCCAAATTTTCCGCTATCTTGGATTTTTCATAAAACCTACTTTTGTGAACTAGTCCTAGGTTTTTCGTCCGACTGGGACCAAACCAGTGCCAAACGATTCTATGGAGTCTCAATATCAAAAGTTATCAAAATAAGTTTGAACTTTCGACTCGAGCAAGCTACGGTATGCGAAAACATCAGAAGTAGGAGTGGCCAATTTTACGTAAATGGCTATAACTCTTGAAGGAAATGAGTGGCGCTATAATACCAAAAAAACATGAAATTGGCTGTAACTATGAAACCGTTAATCCTATTGACTTCAAAATTTGCATACACTGTCTTTGTCTCAGCTGCCATCATTCACATATGTTGAAAAACATGGCTGCAATCGGCCAATCAAATTTCAGCAGCTATTACACAAGATTAACAATGACCGATCTGAACGAAACTTGGTGGACCTATGTGACTCTTGGTCTGAGAGGGTTGTGCAAAGTTTTTAAAAAATCGGCCACTACGTGGTGCTGTCACGATTTTTGTAGGTGTTAATGGTTATATATAAAGCAGTGTTGTGAAAAAACACAAGTAATATATATCACCTGATAGCTCTTCTCATTCTAAACAACTTTGCCTCAAGAAGCATTGGTGTCTGTCAAACCGTTCTGTAAATATTTCAAATAATGATAAAAACCTACTTTTGCGAACTAGTCCTAGGTTTTTCACCCAATCGGAAGCAAACCAGTGCAGAAATATACTCTGGAGTCTGATTATCAATAATTATAAAAAATAAAAAAAAAAGTTAACATTTCGACTCACGGTCGCTAAGGGGTGCCAAAACCTTCGAAAAGGACGGGCCATTTTTACTAAAACGGCTATAACGCCCGAAGGAAATTAGATATTTTCACCAAACTCGGTACACATGTGTATGAGCTCAATCTGAGGTCACAGTAAAATGCGGAGTTTGGCCACTTGGTGGCGCTATAACAGGAAAAAAAACATGAAAACAGCTCTAACTACGCAACTGTTAGTCTGATTGAGTTGAAAATAGGCATGCAGTGTCTTTGTCCAAGGTGCCGTGACTGTCTATGAGGACATTGGCGTATCTAAAAAAAACATGGCCACCATCGGCCAATGAAGTTTGAGCACCTATTAGACAAGGTTACCGGAGGCCGATCGGCACAAAACTCAGTGGGCCTGTTCGACTCCTGGCCGTAGAGGTCACTTTGGTAGCTATAACAGTGTCATTTAGAAAATGGGCGTGGTCAAGTGTTTAAATAAGCCCATAATTCCTAAACAGAAACTCAAAACTTCACAAAATTAGCTGAGAACATATGATTCTAAACAAGCATGCAGACTTTTATGGAGATCGGACCATAGGTGGCGCTATGAGCTTTAAAAAGCTTTAAAAACCATGTATTTCCTTAGTAAATTGCCTGTATTGGCTGTAAATGGTCTATTCCATCTATGATCTAGGTGGTTACATGCTTGGTAAATAAAACATAATACCTTTTTATGTATGTGCTTAAAGGCCTTAAACCGCTTGAACCCCATTAATTGCTGCTCACAACTATATATATTATTATTATTAT